>NC_133183.1:58975000-59127500 GCF_049306965.1 Danio rerio
TCTAGGCTAGTCTTTACCAGCAGATGGCGCTCTAGGCTAGGTTTTACCAGCAGGTGGCGCTCTAGGCTAGGTTTTACCAGCAGGTGGCACTCTAGGCTAGTTTCTAACAGCAGGCTAGGCTAGTTTTTAACAGCAGGTGGCGCTCTAGGCTAGTTTTTCACAGCAGGTGGCGCTCTAGGCTAGTTTTTAACAGCAGGTGGCGCTCTAGGCTAGTTTTTACCAGCAGATGGCGCTCTAGACTAGTTTTTACCAGCAGATGGCGCTCTAGGCTAGGTTTTACCAGCAGGTGGCACTCTAGGCTAGTTTCTAACAGCAGGCTAGGCTAGTTTTTACCAGCAGATGGCACTCTAGGCTAGTTTTTACCAGCAGATGGCGCTCTAGGCTAGGTTTTACCAGCAGGTGGCACTCTAGGCTAGTTTCTAACAGCAGGCTAGGCTAGTTTTTTACAGCAGGTGGCGCTCTAGGCTAGTTTTTACCAGCAGATGTCGCTCTAGGCTTGTTTTTACCAGCAGATGGCGCTCTAGGCTAGGTTTTACCAGCAGGTGGCACTCTAGGCTAGTTTCTAACAGCAGGCTAGGCTAGTTTTTAACAGCAGGTGGCGCTCTAGGCTAGTTTAAACCAGCAGATGTCGCTCTAGGCTAGTTTTAACGACAGATGGCGCTCTAGGCTAGTTTTTAACAGCAGGTGGCACTCTAGGTTGATTTCTAACAGCAGGCTAGGCTAGTTTTTAACAGCAGGTGACACTCTAGGCTTGTTTCTAACAGCAGGATAGGATACTTTTAACAGCAGGTGGTGCTCCAGGCTAGTTTTTAACAGCAGGTGGCGCTATAGGCTAGTTTTTAACAGCAGGTGGTGCTCAAGGCTAGTTTTTAACAGCAGGTGGCGCTCTAGGCTAGTTACAGCAGATAGTGCCTTAGGCTAGTTTAACAGCAGGTGGCGCTCTAGGCTAGGTTTTAAAATAGCAGATGGCGCTCTAGGCTAGTTACAGCAGATGGTGCTCTAGGCTAGTTTAACAACAGATGGGGATCTTTGCTATATTATAAACAGCAGATGCTGCTCTGCGCTATAGCTTTTGAACACCAGAAGGCTCTCTAGGCTAGTGTTTAACAGCAGAAGGTGCTCTAGACTAAATTTTGAAAGCAGGTGGTGCTCTCTAGGCTAGTCTTTAACAGCAGGTGGCACTCTCTAGGCTAGTATTTAACAACAGATGGCCCTCTCGACTAGTTACATGAGATGGCATGGAGGATTGGCTGGGTGTGAGAGTTTATAAAGCATACAGCGCCAACTGGTGGTAAACACTAAGCTCAGAATCCATTCAAGAGAGAGTTGTAATGCCATCAGAAAGATTAAGAATCGATGCAGAATCATTATTCGCAACGCATCAATTTATCCTCCCAGCCCTATCAGTTGCTTGTCGTTGCTACATACTGGCCACTTTGGGACTCTCTTTGGCTTGACGCATTCCATAAAGCCACTTGATCACTCGAGCGTTTCTCTCAATGACGGAAACACCGTAAGCAGGACGGTCGTCTTTTGCAGCTTCTTCATCCTCATCTTCACCCTCAGCTGTGCGCTCGGATGCTGGAGCACTGGCGCTACGAAGACGAGAAACAGACACAATGTCGGAACCTGGTCTTGCAAGTTCATCAATATCCGACGGGTCGAGACCACAATAATTGAAGAAGCGTTCAAGTTCTGCCCCCGCTCGTGAAAAGCAGTCGCTGACGTCAGATTTCGAGCGCGTCAATGACGGACGCTTCCTGGAGCTTGTGGAGGAGTGTCGAGTGAAGGCTGGAGATGGAGGGGACTGAGAGTCATTTTTGGCAAGTAATGAAGCAACGGCGGGTGGAGTAATTGGAGTGGGAGACGATAATGGTTCCGTGTTTGTTTTTGTGGAGGGAGGTAGAGATGGAGAGTTTGAAGAGGGAGGTAGAGATGGAGAGTTAGAAGAAGGTGAGATTAGCGCAGGGCTGTTTGGTGGCTTAATAGGTCCTCGGGTGACATTTGTAACATTATGGAGTCTTTTGAAATCGAATGTTTGCTGATTTGGTTGTGTGTACGGTCTGAGCATGCGCAGGAGTTGTATTGGGATGGTTTGTTGAGCCGGTGAGCGGCTCTGGATTGGTGGTCTACTAGGCATCCTCATTTGAGGCAACTGCGGCCTGACATCGACTCTCCGCACGGTCATGGTGGGAGTTTCCACTGCAGGTTTTCCCTGACTCATTGTAGTTGACCCAACAGAAGTGTCTTCCAGTGTTGCAGAGATGTTCTTGGATTGGTCTACATCATCTTGGGCATTACTAGTGTCGTTGACTTGCGAAGAAACTACTGGGATGGTGGTGGTATCACTAACTCCATTAATCAGTTTGCAGAGATGCTCCATGTTAAGGGGTGGTGTCTCTGCCTTGACGGGTCTAGCAAGGATCTTTCTGGATGGCTGTTGAGCAGCATTCTGGCTGTTGCTGGTGGAAGAAATCACTGGCTGCTGCTTATTTAAAGCCACCTGCTGGCTCTTGACGTATTTGGCCTTGTCTGCCTCCAAACGTTCCACTGCACTTGGTTTGCGTGTCCCAGGAGATGATTTGACAGGACAACCAAACTCTAAGTTTCGACTTGGTGTGCCAGGAGCTGGAGCCAGCCTTGTTATTCTCCTTGGAGAAGGCTGTAGAGTGTCAGCTGACATCTTTAAAAATGAAAAACGTGCTTGGTTTCTTTTTCTCAGCACAGGCTTGCTTGGAGGTAGATGAATGGATCAGTATGCTTCCACATTAATGCAATAAACACACTGGGTTCATGTTTTGATACCTGCGGGAACAGAAATTATCATGACAAACAGATCATTGCAAGACTGCTTCCTTTTCTAGGTACACCCACTTCAACAACTGGTTATATAAAGCAGATTCTTACACTTGTTGTAGGAATTTTGTGTGCTGCTTGCCTGCGCAAGTCAGAAACCACAATATTAAGGAGTAGTTTGTGGGTGGTTGCCAGGGCATTGCAATGTGGTTGCTAAGGTATTGGGTTTTTATAATGTGGCCAAGTTTTTGATTATGAGTAATAATTTACGTTTAATGGCCCAAGCCCACTCTAAAGTCTGTGTTGGGTTGTTTAGTCTGATGAAATGTCAAGCTTTCCAGGTCAAAACATGCATTCACATTCCAAAACCCTAAAATCAAACTGCTAACACAGGGCTCGAAATTGCGACCATTTTGGTCGCATATGCGCCCGAAAATTAATCTATGCGACCTCATAATATATATGGGAGCATTACTGCGACTGCAGATAATGGTTGTAGTGCGACCTGTTTTGGTTTTTTCTAAAAACGTGCTGAATCGCTCTTCCCTGCCGCTATATTGGTTCATATTAGCTGTCATTCACTCAAGGTATTCCGCTGTCAGATGACAGGGAAGGAGCTTTTATGACCACGGGAAATGCAAACGGCTGAAGAGTAAAAACTTAAAGCACACAGGTTTGCAAACCCCACCTAAAGTTGAGGCTCAGATGAAAGCGATCATGACGCGTCACGTGGTGAATAATGATCCGCCAGTTGAGATCAATCGAGTACGCGCTTCATGGAGAAGGTGCCCGAATCTCCATGCGTCGCATTCACTGCGTGTTCAGCGCAAATGTCCGCTAAAACTCAAATCTAATACTGTACATATAATCACCAAAGAAGCTCGCCTTTACTAAGTTTACACTGAAACTGCGGCTCATAACAAAGACCGGTATTGCGCCAATGGTTAGCGCAAGAATCCTGCTCTGCCTGCTCATAAATTGGGTCGGCTGACTCGCCAGCTTTTCCACTAACACAGAAAAATGAGATCAGCTCAGACTGAACCTTTAAATTGACAAACTGAAACCAAAACTTTTAAAGAGTGATAGAAGTGAGACTTTACTTTCTTTTGTCTATTCTTTTTTGAGGTGTATATTATTTTTATATTTATTTACTGATGACTGCTTTGCAGCTTTCATCATTGAATTGAATGATTTATTATAATCTTTTGTTTGTTTTGTAGCAGAAATATTATTTATTAAATTGACATGCATATAAAAACAGCAGTACAAAATAAATATTGCTTCATTTTTGTTTGATGCAAACTATACAATTATTTTTCATAAAGTAACAGACTTTTTATAGCAGATAACCTACATTCATGCACATTCAAGACAGTATCATAATGCGAAATGGAATTCATTGTTACTATTATTGTCATTTTTTATCATCATTAATATTCTATGGCCTAATTATTAGACATTCATTTTGGAATTATTGCACACAAATATCAATATCTTCGCAGCATTAGTTAGATAGCTGTTTCTGGTTTTTGTCAGTCCTATTAATGTTGTTTTAAAATACAATAAATCCCTTTAAAAAGTCAATTTGCAGCGGTGCTCATTCTTTTTTGGTGGGTGCTCCTAAATTTTTTCTGGTGCTCCTAAAAAATTTTTTGTGCTCCTAAATATTTGAAGTTGGGAGCACCGGTGCTACCAAGTAAAAAAGTTAATTTCGAGCCCTGTAACATATTGTTTATTACTTATTAAATACTGGTTTCTTGGACGCCATGAGCCTAGAGACCCTAACTTAACAAAAATAAATACATTTAACCCTATTCGTACAGGACTAGTTTTCTTGGGGATCATTAGATAAATCAGGGTCATTATTAGAGGGCTTTAATGAGGTTGTTTACACAAAAATAAAAACGGAGTTACTTCCTCATCCTGGTGCTGTTCTAGTGCTGCTCATCTTTCTTTTTCATTTTCAAGATGCAAATATATCAAAGAATGGTTCCTTCTTACGTGTATTGCAAATGGGATGTACAATATGGTTTGAAAAAAAAAAACATAAGAACATCTGAATGTAGTTTTAATTCAGCAAAAATCCTAAACTAGATGGTTTGTCTTTGTGTATGACTGTGGATGCATGTGGGTCTAACAGTGAGGCAGTCCATGCTGACTTTACCAGAAAATCAACATAAGTTGCGACAAATCAAGATAAACAAAAGATTTAACAAATTACAATCCATTTACTTTCTTATCTGAAGTAAAACCTGTTGTGTGTGTTGCAACTAGTGTTGTGATGCTGAAATTCGATACCAATCGGTACTGAAATTTTAAAAACATCAATTTCCCGCTAACATTTGAGCGCTTTTGAGCTCGTTCTAAAACAGCTCTGCCATGGCGTTAACATGCTCAACAGAAATGACCGTGATTGGCCGTGAAGGTCATCAGTACAACAAACTCACTGCTGTTTACTGAGTGTAACCACAGATACAGGAGAAAAATGCTCAGTTTAGAAGAAAATATCAAATGGTATTTAGAGGTTTTTGCATCTGAACCCTTCATACGTTTTGATCATTGGTCTTAAACTGGATTCCCACAGCTCAGCACAGTTTTGCTCCAACCCTAAACAAACACAGCTGATCAAACCAATCAAGGTGTTCAAGACTATTAAGCAGGTGTGAGTTGGAGGTGGTTGGAGTTAAACTATGCAGACCTTTGGTTTAGACGGTATTTTCAATTGAACAACCCTAAATCAGTAATCCTTGTTAAGACTTAAGCAGATAAGAACTTTAACTAAATATCAGCATAGAGTAAAAGTACAAGTAAAAAAAATTGGAGTAAAAATATATAAATTGTTGGATCCAACTATAAACCTTTCACAGCGCGGCTCAATCATACTGACAGTACAATTGAATTGCTTTGGTCACTTATGGTTATATCCATTCAAAGCTTGAATTTCCATTGAAATTCAATTTTCATGAAAATCTTGGCTCCATAGGGCCATCTCTTCAACAAGCTGCAAATTGGGAGTTTTCACTCATGTCTGTGGCACCAACAGTATATGACTGAATGAAATACTCATGCTCAGGGGTTTGTTCAAATCTTCAACCCAAAGTATGAGTGATAGTAAAAGAAATACTTCCTTTAGCAAACACTCCTAATTAGCTATTAAGTCTGTTGATGTGTAGTCAGGAATGGCCTTTACCCATTATGAAGCCTTTCTCAGAAGACTCCATTAGCAGTGGCTAAAATGATACCAGTATCATCTAGAATATTAATGAAAAACAAAACACCAACATTCTCTTAGTGTGCTCACTTATCTATGCTGGTTCTCTCTGGAAAAACAAAACATTTAGTCATGCGGTGGTAGTTTTATCAACTGGTATCTGATGTTTCATCTCAGGGCCGGAGTGGGACTCTTTTCCAGCCCTGGAGTTTCAAGCATCAGACCGGCCCACCTCAGTTCACCACTGACTATATTAAAATAAGGTTATTATCAATTCAGTTTCTAATGACACTATCACGTCTTTTTTTGAGAAAACAGCACTTTTAGAACTTTTAATGTTAAACAACCCCTACAGTATTATGTCTTAACAATAAAAATGAAAAAAAAAAAAAAATTGTTACTCAGACAAGGACCGAACGCAGGTTGGCCGCGTCATAATCTAACGTTCTAACCACTGTACCACAACAGCTGTACGCGTAACGGTGACTTATCTAGTTATATCATCATTAACCTGCATCCTGCTCACGAGGCTACGAGAAAATAGATAAAAAGAGCAGAGCTGCGGTAAAATAATGAATAAGAAGGCTGTGGTCAAGTAAATAAATAAATTATTTTTAAAAAGTGTGACTGCTGAGAGCAACCGATTCTGGAACTAGGGACACCGGCCCTCGCGGCCAAAAAACGGACCGGCCCACCGGGAATGCTCCCGGTCCTCCCGATAGCCAATCCGGGCCTGTTTCATCTGTTTAGCTGTGCCTTTACTGAATGAGCACTGTGCTACTTCCGATAGATCACACTATTATGCCATTCTTTCATTTTTAATACTTTTAAAACCTGTTTTCTACTGTTTTCTGTTGTTCATTTCTACTCTCCGTTTTTATTTCTTATACTTGTTTCTTTCATTTCTATTTATGTAAAGCACTTTGAATTACCATTGTTTATGAAATGTGCCAACTAAATATACTTCCCTTGCCTAATGAAGTGCTTATAAAATACATAAAGGTAATAAACAAGTGCAATTGATGAATTAATAGTATCAAGCTAACTGAGAACAAAAAAAAAAAAATTTAATTAAAGAAGTCGTTTCGGTTTAATGACCATTTAACTGAACCAAACGTATACACACTGTAAACACACCCTTGACTAGGGCTGCACGAATAATCGAAGAAAAGATCACGATCTCGATTCGAACCTACACACGATCTTAATTCTGCTTTTCTACAATTCAGCCAATTATATTTTTAAGGTCAGAAGACAAGCAAGGCAGCCGCACAAGTCTTCACAGCAACATTGACAACTTAAAAGTGTCAAATACTGTATTTATAAGGTATATCCTAAATCACATACGAGTTGACCGCGAACTGTTTGTTTACAACAGAGAACGTGCGCGTGCATGCATGATGCCTACTTTAGTGAAAACAACCTGCATAGGCTGTAAATAACAGGTAATGAAGTTGTTCAATTTGTTGCACAGAGCGATTCTTTGAGGGCCGTGCGGGAGGTCTGGTTTGCATGTATGCGTTTTTTCTCACAGTGACAGCAGCCATGAGCCATACTCGGAAGTGAAAGTGAAACCTGTGCGCACATTTAAATGATTATTTCGCATTTTACAATGATTACGACAAGCATTTGATGTTTTTACTTTCATAGCTAACACAGTGTTGTGCATGAAAATAAATGCTTACTGTGTCAGTAGAACAACCCTAGCCTATATATAATGTTGAATATAATGCAAGAAGAGATCTGATAATGACAAACTTCAACAAATGGTCTAATATTGTTGGTAATGACAGATGACAAGCACATGTCTTAAACATAATAAATCTACTTTATAATTATGAATAGTTGTATTCTGATGTCATAATTTTACTGTGAATTAACAAAACAGGACATATTGAAAGTCTGTTCAAGTCTACCATAATGACTATACAAAAGTTAGCATTTTAACCAACAGTAGACCTACACATTGGCCGAATATTATCATTATCAAACCATATGTTTGAGAATTAATAATAATAACAGGCTACTCATTTTAACCTTTATTTTACATTTACAGAATCCTGAGAAAATCGTGATCTTGATTTTAAGCGAAAAAAAAAAATGTGATTCACACTTTTGACAGAATCGTGCAGCCCTACCCTTGCTTTTATTTCTGATGAATATGTAAGTGAATACTATATAATGTTATGGTAAAACAAACTGAAATCCATTTCTAAGCTCCATTCATCAAATCAGCATCCCACAATGAAAACATTTATCTGAGACCGTGACACATTTTACATGCTCACCCAGGAATGTGACCTCCGGTAGAAATGTAACACTGAAGTCACTGGTTAACCCAAGGGACTTTCTAAAATGTCTCACACGGGATATTTACCCTTTAGTGGTGTTAATAAATGACACCAGTCCTTCTTTTATCATATAACCGAAGACACTTTCACTTAGGCTCAGGACATGAACATACCAGCTCACATTCCTTCAACATGTAGCCTGCACTCCACCTCAGGTTAAAGTGCATCCACTCTTTATCATTTCCTGTCTTTTATGATCTGTGCGTTATTATTACATCCTCCTCTATCCTGTTGACTAATGGGTCAAAAACGACCCATGCATCATTTTAACAGCAAAAAACAAAACAACAACTTTTGAAATGTGGTGACTTTTCTTAACATTATCCCAACGTTAGGAAAAATCAGGTATAGTTTTCTATTTTCACATAGGCTGTACACATTTAGGACACAACAGTTGTCCTTCATTGCAATTTTTGACATTGGTAAAGTTGGTTTTATATTTGCACATTCAGACTTTTCTCAATAATATAATTTCAGAAAGGGATTCTTTGCCAAGTCTACATAGGGAAATCATAAGCAGACTATCAAAGTAGCACAACATTGTTCACTGTCAATTAAATAATGCTAATGTGGTTTCTTATTGACATTCAATTTCAGGCAGAATATTCAAAGTAGTGTGGTAAACAATACAGGGATCAAATCACAAGTTATCACTGTTCAAAAGTGAACAAATGTGCTAGTATAAAACCAATTTTACCTTATAACAATACAACCATCTCACAAGTTGCACTGCTCAAAAAAGTAAATGAATGTTTAAATATAAAACCATCTTTACCTCAATAACAATACAGGGAATGTGTCAAGTTGTCACTGTTAAAAAAATTAACAAATGTGTGAATATAAATCTAATTTTACCTGAATAACAATACAGGGACAATGCCGCAAGTTGTTGCCGGTCAAAAAATTAACGAATGTGCGAATATAAAACTAACTATCTCAATAACAATATATGGACAGTTTTACAAGTTGCCACTATTAAAAAAAAAGAATGAAAGTGGGAATATAATACCAACCTCACCTCAATGACTATGTAGGGACAATTTCACAAGTTGCCACTGTTCAAAAAATGAACAAATGTGGCAATTTAAAGCCAAATTTACCTCAATAACTATTTAGGTGCAATGTCACAAGTTGTCACTGTTATAAAAATGAACAAATGTGCAATGTTAAACCAACTTTACCTCAATAACAATTTAGGGAAAGCATCAAGTTGTCACGATTAAAAAATTATTGAATGTGCAAATAATAAACTAATTTTACCTCAATAACGATACAGGGACAATGCCACAAGTTGTCACTGTTAAAAACATAAGGAATGTGCGAATATAAAACCAACTCTACCTCAAAAACAATATAGGGACAACATCACAAGTTGTCACTATTTAAAAAAACGAACGAATGTGCGAATATAAGAGTGCATTCCCAGCGTTTTGGATGTGACATTTGGAGTAACAACTCAAAACATAAATTCACAGAGAAAGTATTATTGAAACATCCGTTTATATTTTCCAAAACAACTAACCACAGAGTTATGGGATCAGAAAAAATATCAATCTGCAAAGACTTTAAATGAGGGAAATAAACATGCGCTATGGATGTGACAAAAAAAAAAGTCTGTGAGTTTGCAGTATACAACACTCTTCGTAGAAATTCAGTGAATTAAACTGCACAACCCAAATGAAATGATGCTAATCAAAAGGAAAGGAGTTGGCTCACTATAGAACAAAAATTGTTGATTTTATTTGACATTTTTGCATTCATGAGGAAAAAATGTTGTTATGGATGTGACGTCTCTCCGTTATGGATGTGACCGATGTGAAATTGCCACTTGTGTGACTGTCAGTGTTTTCAAACTTTTATATTTGATTTACCAGACACATTTTTGAGTATTTCTGAAGTACTGTAAAATACTTGTTTACACAAAAACAATAGAAACTGTTTCTGTATTTTGGTGAAACCGTCAATTTTTCATGGCAATGTTGACATTTGCATGGAATTGCTCAAAACTAAATTGACCTCAACAACTATATAGTCTCGCAAGTTGCCACTGTTCAAAAAACAATGACTGTCCAAATATAAAACCAACTTTACCTCAATAATAGGCCTACTGTCTTACTAAAACGTTTTCACTTGTGCTGGTACTGTTAGCATTAGACAATATACTATTTACTTTCGTCAAAAACGAGTGTTGCCCACCAAGTAAACATTGGCGAAAAACTCCACACTGATGAAGGAAAACCAAAATATTTGTAGTTTGTGACGAAGATAGGGTTATTTCTTTATAAAAAAATCCAAATTTGAGGATTGAAATTAAATTTAGCTGCTTTATTTTAGAGGTTTGGTGAAGGCGGGTAATTTTTTGACACGACGGACGAATGGTGTATACCAAAATCTACATGGAGATTACCAAAAACAACATGGAGGATTAATCCTTCAACAAATAAATTAATCGATCTTTCTGGACTCACTCTTTCATTTCTGTCAGTTTTACAAACAAAAACACTCGTATACTTCAAGATATTTAGTGAATATTAATTCAACCCCTTGAGGCAGGAGAAACAAAATCAGGTCAGCGAATAAATGGGACACAAGATTTGACTTACAGATTGTCGGGACGGGACACAACATGTCTCTACATGATCCAGGATTATGTCTAGAATCACAACAACAGTTATGAGGAATTAGAAAGAGAAACAGACAGACAACAGAGTGAAGAAAGTGTAAGCAACGTTGTTTGAAGATAGACTGCATTGAAACACTAATTAAACACACACGCAGCCAAGCACTTACCTGTGTCTCCTCTGAAACTCCACAGCACGGGATTCCTTTGACGCTTTGTGAGTCCGAGTTTAACCTGTAATGTTAATGTGTGTTTTGTTGTTTGTCAGTGATGTGTGTGTTCTTTTAAAGATGTCTGACAACAGTATTGCACAGGACAGATGGTGGACGCGTGTGTTTGTGTTTTAAGAAGAAAGTAAAACTTGCCCGACCGGTTTGACTCTTTCCTCACACACACTCCTCCTGCCCTTTTTTCTTGCTCCATCCAATCAGAAATTCATTGGGGAAGCAGGAAGTGTGGTGTGAGCCACCTGATAACACTAACACACACACACACACACACACACACACACGCACACGCACACGCACACGCACACACGCACGCACGCACGCACGCACGCACGCACGCACGCACGCACGCACGCACGCACGCACGCACGCACGCACGCACGCACGCACGCACACAAACACGCACGCACACACACACGCACACACACACGCACGCACACACACACACACGCACACACACACACACACACACACACACACACACACACACACACACACACACACACACACACACACACACACACACACACACACACACACACACACACACACACACACACAAAACTTTTTCCTTGAGAATATTCTCGTGCCACCTTTTGTCTGCAATTGTCAAATGCTGTTCAATTCATGGAGAAAAGAAACTTTAAAGCCGTTTCACATCAAATAATGCGCTATTTAAGACTGGTACTTAAACTTGGATTCAAATTATATTTTGTGATTATTTATCACTTATTATTTATTTACACAAACGAGAAGTTGACAAAGAAGGGAGAAAATCAGTCATTGAGCCCGATGCTGTCAAATAAATGAATACAAAACCAATTTTTTTTGTTTATTTTATTAATATCCGTTTATTCATTCATTCATTCATTTTTTTCGTCTTAGTCCCTTTATTAATTCGGGGGGTGGGGGTGATGGGTCGCCACAGCGGAATGAACCGCCAATTTGTCCAGCACGTTTTATGCAGCGGATGCCCTTGGAGTTGCAACCCAACACTGGGAAAATATTTGCTTATATTGATTTTTATTCATGTACATAATTATATTAATTATAATCAAATTAATTATTATTAATTTATATTTATATATTCAATATGTTTATAAAAGTTTATAAATAAAAGCAACCCATACATTTCTGCATAAGATGTAACACTGTTTAACCATTCATAATTATTTTATGCATATTCATATTTATTTATGCAGTTTTGCATGTAAAAAAATATATAATTTACTATATTTGTCTATTAACATTTATGCATACATAAATGTATGACTTTTTAAATCAAGTAATTTAGTATATTGTACTTATTACTTCTTTTATTAAAAATATAACTATAACTATAAATCATTATGCTAAATATAATGGAAAAATAATATTTGTTTAATACCCTACATATGACTTACGTTTTATTAAAAATTGAACAACTTGTAATATATATATATATATATATATATATATATATATATATATATATATACATATACATATACATACATATACACACACACGCCACTTTATTAGGTACACCTTACTAGTACTTTGTTGGACCAACTCCTTAATTCTTCGTGGCATAGATTCAACAAAATACTGGAAATATCAGAGACTTTGGTCCATATTTAGATAATAGCATCATCACGCAATTGCTGCAGATTTGTCGGCTGCACATCCATAATGTGAATCTCTTACACATCCCAAAGGTGCTCTGATGGATTTAGATCTGGTGACTGAGGAGGCCATTTTGAGCACAGTGAAACCAGTCTGAGATGATTAGCGCTTTATGACATGACGCATTATCCTGCTGGAAGTAGCCATCAGAAGATGGGTACACTGTGGTCATAAAGGGCGGGATATGGGCAGCAACAATACTCAGGCAGGCTGTTCAATTGGTACTAATGTGCCCAAAGTGTGCCAAGAAAATATACCCCACACTTTTACACCACCACCACCTCCTGCCTGAACCGTTGATACAAGGCAGGATGGATCCGTGCTTTCCAAATTTTAACCCTACCATCCGAATGTTGTAGCAGAAATCAAGACTCATCAGACCAGGCAACGTTTCCAATCTTCTATTGTCCAATTTTAGTGATCCTGTGTGATTTGCAGCCTCAGTTTCCTGTTCTTAGCTGACAGGAGCGGCACCCGGTGTGGTCTTCAGCTGCTGTAGTCCATCTGCCTCAAGGTTGAACGTGTTGTGCATTCAGAGATGCTCTTCTGCAGACTTTAGTTGTTACAAGTGCTTATTTGAGTTACTGTTGTCTTTCTATCAGCTGAAACCAGTCTGGCCATTCTCTCTGACCTCTGGCATCAACAAGGCATGTGCGCCCACAGAACTGCCTCTCACTGGATATTTTCTTTTTCGGACCATTCTCTTTAAACCCTAGAGATGGTTGTGCGTGAAAATCCCAGTAGATCAGCAGTATCTGAAATACTCAGACCAGCCCATCTGACACAAACAACCATGCCACATTCAAAGTCACTTAAATCACCTTTCTTCCCCATTCTGATGCTCGGTTTGAACTTCAGCAGATCGTCTTGACCATGTCTGCATTGAGTGTGTGTGACTGTGATTGGCTGATTAGAAATTTGCGTTAACGAGCAGTTAGACAGGTGTACCTAATAAAGCGGCCGGTGAGTGTATATGATTTGTTAAAAAGCTTAAAGTCTAAAAAGCTTAAATACAACAAAAAAAGTGCAATGTTTAGGTTTTGGTGTTTTATTTTTTCCCATTCAACAAGAAAACTTTTTAAAAGTTTCTATATTATATTAAGCCAGAAAGCATCTCAACAAGAATATAAAACCATCACCTTGTTTATATAAAAATACAATTCTAGCATACAATCGTTTGATCTGTATTGTGTAAAACACACAGTGAAGTCACGTGTCTTTTTTTAAGCTCTCATTTACACACAGAGAGGTTTCGCGTGTCAATATTTACATATAATACAGTCGATGAGGAGACACAGATGATATTGTCTTTCCCACATTGTTACGATACGGCCTGTAGTTTTGACTAAATCCAATAACACCAAAACACTGTATTTGCATTTCAAAAAGTTTCACTTCTTGAACCATCAACAAGTGCAAATTACACAGTCCTTTCAAAACCAGTCCAACCAGCAACAGCTATACACTTGTTAAAATAGTCTGGTTCAGATTAAGCACTAATGTGCTAACTTGTACTATGGCTTTATTGGGGATTCAGGGGTTAAATAAAATTAAAAGTACAGTATGTGATATTAAACTGGCTTTGCTAAATGAATGCAATGATCTTTACTCATATATTGAATATAGGATGAATATTTTGTCAAACTGTACTGTATTTACTGTACTAGGAACAGCATCCAAATCACAACAGCTTTGACCCTGAATTCTGTGATCTTGTTTTGAATTTTTCGGCAAAAATATCCAAAAGTATCTGGATGCAGCCTTTATGATGTAAGCTGAGATTGCATCACTCAGCGATGCAATGTCAGACACAATGCACTCAAATGGAGCGAGTGACGTCACTCTGAGGGGTGGGGTTAGGTGAGCCCATTAAAAAGCATTGGATGCAGCTCAGATTGCTCTGCACCAGGTCTGCATCCAGACCCCTCTCAAAATATCTGTTGAAACCTACACGAATATTCATGAATATACGAGACCCAGACTGACTTTAATCTCTGAAGAGTGAAACAATAGTAAAATCTCCATAGGGAAATCGATTTTTAACAATAACCAATTCCCTTTAAAGCAGGGGTGTCCAAACTTTTTGGGCCGAGGGCCAGATGCAAAAAAACAAACGTTGTCGCGCGCCAAATTTTACATACATCACACAGATACGCATATATATATATATATATATATATATATATATATATATATATATATATATATATATATATATATATATATATATATATATATATATATATATAAATACAGTTGAAGTCAGAATTGTTAGCCCCCCTAAATTATTAGACCCCGTTTATTTTTTCCCCAATTTCTGTTTAACGGAGAAAAGATTTTTTTCCACACATTTCTAAACATATTAGTTTTAGTAACTCATTTCTAATAACTGATTTATTTTATCTTTGCCATGATGACAGTAAATAATATTTGACTGGATATTTTTAAGATACTTCTATACAGCTTAAAGTGACATTTAAAGGCTTAACTAGGTTAAGCAAGTTAACTTGTTAAGTTAAGGTAATTAGGCAAGTTATTTTATAACAATGGTTTGTTCTGAAGACTTAAGGGGCTAATAATATTGACCTTAAAATGGTTCATAAAAAAAATTTAAACCGCTTTTTATTCTAGCCGAAATAAAACAAAAGTCTTTCTCCAAAAGAAAAAAATATTATCAGACATACTGTAAAAATGTCCTTGCTCTGTTAAACATCATTTGGGAAATATTTAAAAAAGAAGAAATAAATCAAAGAGGGGCTAATAATTCAGACTTCAACTGTGTGTAGATAGATAGATAGATAGATAGATAGATAGATAGATAGATAGACAGATAGATAGATAGATAGATAGATAGATAGATAGATAGATAGATAGATAGATAGATAGATAGATAGATAGATAGATAGATAGATAGATAGATAGATAGATAGACAGACAGACAGACATACCGACAGACAGACAGGCAGACAGATAGATCATAACAAGAACTGCTGCTTAATTGAATGCATGTAATAGCGATACCCGGTGGTTATTTTTTGAATTACGTTCATTTTTGTATAGCGGGCCAGATTCTATTGATATTTATAAAAAGCCTCGCGGGCCGCCAAAAAACTGATTGCGGGCCGCAGATGGCCCGCGGGCCGTAGTTTGGACATGCCTGCTTTAAAGGGATAGTTCACCCAAAAATGAAAATGTACTCACTATTTACTCTCTCTCGAGTGGTTTCAAACATTTACAAGTTTCTTTGTTCAGCAGATGATATTTTGAAGAAAGCAAAATGACTATTGACTTCCATTGGAAAAAATAAAAAGTACGGAAGTCAGTGGTTGCAGGCTGCCAGCATTTTTCGAAATATCTTCTTTTGTGTTTAACAAAAGAGAGAACTACATAAAGATGAGTAATGATGACAGAAATTTAATTTCCGGGTGAACCATCCCTTTAAAAACAGACATGTGAGCAATGAGCTTGTTAATAATGTTTAACAGTGCAGAAAACTACATTACCCATGATGCTGTACAGACAATCCACCAATCAAAAAACTGCATTGAGCAAAGTGTGCTGCTAAGACTGCATGAAGTAACTGGGACTTTTATTTTAGTGTTGATGTACTTTCAACTGAAACAAAATATTGGGTAGGGGGCAGGACTTTCTTTTTGTGTATCATCCTATCATAGCAAATGAATGGTAAGAGGGGTGTGGTCAAACTGATGTCAATATGGAAGAACCTGTGTTCTGTCGATTTGTCCAACCTTTGTTAAATTGTCCTACCTCCCATTTAAAAAGTAGGTGGCACATTTTGATGACACAATACGCTACCTATCAGATTTTGCTACTAGTGTAAATTTTAATGCAGAGTAGTGTGACATGAAGCTGTAATATCGCTCTAACTCCCCATTCGCATGAGGCGTCAGCTTCAATGCTTACCATTCACTTTGAATGGGTGACGTCAGGCGTTGCCGAACTTCATTGTGGATCTGTCGGCGCCGCTTCAGAGGCATTGCTCGCAGCAGAAGTTGGGACTTGCTCAACTTTTCAAGCGCCGATGTAAGCGTCAGCCAATCAGATTGCTGTATGCAAACACACCAGCTCAGACAGTGGCCTATTGCTGACTAATTTTATTGGCTGACGCTGCTATGACGATCGCGTCAGCCCCAACCTTAGACACACCCTCTGTCAAGCATTGACGCTGAAGCCCTGTGTGAATGGGGCGTTACCCACATAAGCCTGGTTTATACTTCTGTGTCGGGTGATCGCGTGACCCACGGCGCATGCCTTGCGCGTTGTCGTGCTGTTATACTTCCGCATGCTGTTTGTGTTGATCTGCAATAATACTTTCGAAATGCCAGCGGCAGTAGGTGTTTACGTTCCTCTGTATCGAGTTTTTTCGCAGGTGTTTTGTTACTTCTAAACCTTAATGAACAAATAGCTAAAACTCGCTTATTTTGAGGTGGGAACTGGCGGACGTGCAACAACTTTAATCATAAGGTAAGCACAAAAACACACTTTCCCATTTGGAGCTCCTTCAAGAGACTCGACACTTGTAAACACTTGCCTCATCGTCCTCGCCCGCCTCTCGGTCCCAACCACACTCGTCATCGCTACCAAATCGACCAATCACAGAGCTTGCGCTTCACGTCGACGTGTAGTTACATTGTTTGAGAGGTGCGCATCAGAGGTGGGATATCCATACACGCGCAGGCTGTACTGGAGCATACTAGGCATGGGATAACCGTATACATCGATTTGGAAAAGTCAAGGTTTTAAAACCGTCTCTTTTTTTCTGCAATACCGTTCCTATGGTATGAGTAAGATGTTTAGTTTTAGTTTTTTTTTTTTTGGGACAACAGTATCTCCAGCAAAAAAGATTAATTTGTAAAAAAGAAAAAGAAATTGACAAAAGAAGTGAACACTTCATTTAGCCTGACAAGTTTACTGTTCCAAAATATCTTAAATGTATCTCAAAAAAAAATATATTATGTTCAAAGGAGAAAAAATATAATTTTTTACCCAGACATTTAAAAAGAAAATATATTTTAGAGCAGTAATCATAATACCGTGAAACCGTGAATTTTTATCCAAGGTTATCATACCGTCAGAATCTTATACCGGCCCCAATTTTTAATCCCTAACCCCCAATCTCATAACCATTCAAATACAGTGAGGGTAGCATAATCTGATGGTAAGGATAAAGTGTCAGGACACAGGCACTCCAAATGCAGAAGCAAACTTTTTTCCAGTGGATTAACTCGTAGAGATTAATTGTACACCTCATTTGCAAAATAAACATTGTCCATTTTAATTTCACACAGACTATAAGTGCTGGGTCAAACAGCACTTTTGTAGTGTTTTCGTTTGGATTGATTTTAAAACAAAAAAAATTTCCCATATACTTTTGTAAGGTTATTAATAGGGTATATGCTGAGCTAGTGTTGTTCCCATACTAATAAATTTCCGGTGACCCGTTATTGTGATTTTTTTTCCATTTTATACAGTTTCTTATACAGCATCGATGTTGTAATGTCTTTAAAATACAATCAGTTAAATAAACTTTGGCATTCATTTAGTTAATCAAGCGTAAAACGAGACAAAAAGCCGTTTACTCGTACTCGCCCGTCAGAATCGGCAGGCTAGCGCAGAAGCTCCATTGAATATACAGGGGTAAAATAAATGCTCATATAAGACTTGCCGGGGAATAATGTAATTTAATGCAGTGCTTCTTGTACAATCTGAGACCCACTTTATATCAGATATCACTCAGCCAGTGGAGATCGCTCATTTTTAAAGAAAACAGACCTTAAACGCGTCGATTTTTGCAATGGCATACAGGTCACCGGAAGCGCTTAACCAAGGTTACTGGCAAATTAAAGGTCCTATTAGCATGCTTTAGCATATACCCTATTACGTTATTTGTAAGCAAATGAAAATAATAATAAAATAAAATAAATGTAAGTTCACTGGAACAGTCAAAACAAAAACACCGCATGTTTTAATGCATTGGTCAAATCATTTTTCATGCAGGATATTTGTTAAATGTAATATGTAAAATGAAATGACAGTTAAATCCGTTTTTCGAGTACTTTTAGAAACAAAAGTTCAACTTTTTTGCATTAGAAATGTTCCTCGGCTCAATAATTAGTAATAATAACGCCAGCACCCTGATCCTGAAAGTGATATTAGATTATATTTCATCACCTCTATTAAAATACTGGTAGACAGATGCACAGACGGTAAGATAGGGTCTGTGTTTATCATGAAAATATAACTCAAACTTTGTTCTTGATAGAGCAGCTGGTTTATCCAGAGAGTTGTTGATCTCCAGGTTTTAACAGTCATTCCCACACACATACAGCCAAACCAAAAATTAGTCAGACACTAGATATTATGAATTTTGGTTTGACTGTACGTCCCACTCTCAGGACAGTATGCAGTTCTTGTCCTTGTCTTTTTGGCCGAGACTCTGCGTCCTCCTCCTCCTTCTGAAGCTTCCCCTCTGGCTCTTCTCCTCATCCTCAGTCTGTCCTTCATCTGCTCTCTGTCCTGTCAGTTGGGGCGGCAGAGGAATGCGCTGGCCCAGAAAGAAGCCTTCCTCCTCTGAGTCTGAGGAAGAGGAGCAGGTGGAGCAGGAGTCCTCGTGTCTGGAGCGGCTGGAGTACAGGGTCAGGCTGGTGTTTCTGCTTCCATCCGCGTTGTTACTGGACCGCCGTCGTTCCACATCCAGAGTCTCCAGACGAGGCCTGTCGCTCCGTGAACCCCGCGATCGTCTGTAGCGCTTTTCTGAGGAATGGTGTCCTCCGCTCCCCCGCCGAAAATTGCAGTGGTACGACCCATCTGGAGGAAACATGAGCGTTTTGTGGCCAAGGTTATTATAGTTTGGCATTTTTATTTTGACTATTTTTAAATTTGCCGTACATTGCAGCTTACTTTTATTTCCATAGTGGTTTTGGTTGTTAAAGTTTAGCTTTTATTTTGTGAACACCTTTCTGTATAGGTTTTTATGTTAGATTTCGTTTTAGTAATTCTAGTTTGTGAGTTAACCGAACACGTTTTGATCAGTTTTATTTAACATTTATTGTATTTTTTTTATTTTATTTCAGTTAACAAAAATGTTTTTTGACAAAAAGGTTTTGGGCCCTATCATACACCCGGCGCAGTGTGGCGCAAGACGCAGCGCAATAGTCTTTTGGTAGTTTCAGCTTGGCGCAAGAGTCGTTTTGAGGCGTTGCACTAGGTTGTTTAAATAGCAAATGCATTAGCGCTCATTTGTGCGCCCATAGGCGTTCTGGTCTAAAAAGGAAGGCGTTCTGAGGCGGACCGCTGGCGCGTTGCTATTTTGAGAAACTACAATAGATTTTTCATTAGACCAAAACTAACCCGGTCTAAACTCCAGCGCAGAGTTGCGCCTCGCTTACGCACTGCTTAATACGCACAAGAGAGCAATAGGCAAATATCTTTACATATGAAAAAATGTAAATATTAAGGATATATAAAGGATATAATAAGAACAGATATAGGATATAAATATAAAGGATTAAAATATTACAAAACATATTATTTTCTAGCCTACATAAATATGAAAACTCCCTGCTTTTATATCTTCTTCATCTCGGGAGGCTTTTTCAGTTCATTCATAACAATTTGCTTTTGTATAATGTTATTATTATTAGCAGTATTATTTATTATATCCATATTTATATTTGTTTTATTAAAAACAAGCTTAGATTTGCCCACCTGTCAGGTTTTAGACCATATGGGGCATGGCAGGTGTATTAGGATATAACTCAGGTTTTTGAGCACATTTTTTTATTACTGTTCATTTTTTCGTTTGCTGTAAATTAGAACTGAATTTAGAAATAGTTTTGGAATGAATATTTGCGCTTAACAAGCAAAATTAATTAATTATAGGCTAATTGATGTCTGTGCGTAAAGGTTTCCCTATCAAAGAGCGAAAGTGAAAGTGATCCATTATCTCTCATTCTCACGCAGTAGATGCTCTGTTCAACAGTTTTCTGTTAAAAAAACTGTCAATTGTTAACTGTTTGCTAGTGAAATGCTCAGTTTTTCCACTTAGACTTACTTTGAGTCCTGTAAATAGCGAATGCGCTCTTGGCACGATGCAGCTGACTCTTAAAGGGAATAGGAGATGAGACTCTGATTGGTTTATTCTCAAAACACACCAATAACTCATTAAGAAAATAAACTCAACCCTTTTAGACCATGCGCTACGGCGCAAAGCGGATTTTCCCGTCCTTAAATTAGCAAAAATGCGTTCTGACACGCCCTGATAGCATTTGTGCCCTGCGTTTTGCGCTCTGCGCATTGACTGTCAAAATAGAGCCCTTATTCTTAGTTTGCTAAAATAACCCTGGTTGTGACAATTCTTTTACTGTGACTGATAGTAATAGTGCTGTGTAATTTCATTGGCTCTTCTGCAGACACGGTACGGTAGCAGCAGTGGCGCCCCCAGAAAATTTTCTTAGGGGTGGCCAAGTAAGGCCACAACAAATCTTGTGGTGGCACACAAAAAATATGAATTGTGTATATATTGTGAATAAAGAGTAATGTTATATTTTTGTTTTTGGTTTTAATGAATTCCAATAATTACTCTTGAAATATTGTAATTTATTCCGCAAGTACAAGTGCAAACCAAATAAAAATCAATATTTAGTCTAAAACCTCTTTCAGGTAAGTTATTTCTTGTACAACATACAACATATGCCATGTCTAACATTAATGAATTATGAATAATGAATATGATTAATGAATGAATTAATAAACCAAACAAAACCCAACAAAATTTTGAAAAGCAGATTTCAAAATGCATCTAGTTATTTATTTTGGATTTGTGGTTTTCAATCAGATGAAACACAACTTTCTCATTTCAAAAATAATAATTTCTTAATAAAAAGTGTGCAATCTCAGTGAATCAGCTTCGTCAGTGGCGCTGATCAATCCACAATAATTTAGTGGCTGCATTTTATTTATTCATTTATTTATTGAAGTATTGTGAATTTAAGTAAATACATTTAAATTAATAATATCAGCAACTATCATATTGGGGTGGCCACAGGGGTGGCCAGAGTTTACACAAGGGTGGCCGTGGCCACCCCTGGCCACCCCTTGGGGGCGCCCCTGGGTAGCAGTCCCATGATTTTTATGCCAGATATAGTTCCTATTGCCCTAGAAAACTGAAAATTTTCATTTCACCTGAGAGTTACATGATGCAACTACAGAAGAAAAGCTTTAAATAGGAAAATTATTAAAAAAAACTCCTTATTCGTAGATGCTAATGGTCTAATCCGATTCAATGATATATGCTAAGCTAAGCTAAACGAGCTCCCGTCAGTCTCAGAGATCAATTGAATAGATTAAAAACTGGATTAAATGGATTGAAAGTGGAGTGTTCCTCCATATTAATATTTGCTGTTCATTTTATTTTAGTTTTAGATTGTACCTTTATTGGTTTTGTTTAGTTCAGAACACGTGTCTATTTAGCTTTTATATAATTACTTTCAGTTTTATTAATTGTAGTTAACAGAACAAATAGTAGCATTTACACCAGGGCTGCTCAATCCTGTTCCTGGAGATCTACCTTCCTGCAAAACAGAGCTCTCACCCTGATCAAACACACCTGAACCAATTAATTAGGACCAGAACAGCACTTGATAATTACAGGCAGGTGTGTTTGAAATGGCTAGCAACTGAAATCTGCAGGAAGGTAGATCTCCAGGAACAGGGTTGAGCACCCCTGATTTACGCAGTTTACGTTAATCTCTGTCTTAGTACACGATGTAACTACAGAAGAGTCAAGCTTTAAATAGGAAAATGGTCAAAACTCTTTTTTGGAGATGTTAATGGTCTAATCCGATTCAATTATCTATGCTAAGCTAAGCTAAATGTGCTCCTGTCAGACCCAGAAATCAGATTAATGGTTAAAAAAAAATGTTAAAGCTCAACTGTTTAACTTCAGGCAACTAGTAAAATGAGCCTATTTCCAATAAAAGTGTTCCTTCATATAAAAATGTGCTGTTCATTTCCTTTTAGTTTTAGATTGTACTATTAATGGTTTTGTTAGTTTTAGTTCAGCTTTTTTGTGCAGTGCCGACCGGATCTAATTGTAATATTTACACTACTACTTTCTTTAACCTCTGTCTTAATACAAGATGTAACTACAGAAGAGTCAAGCTTTAAATAGAAAATTTATCAAAACTCTTTTCTTTGTGGAGATGCTAATGGTCTAATCTGATTCAATTATCTATGCTAAGCTAAGCTAAATGTGCTCCCATCAGACTCATAGATTAAATGGATTAAAAGTGGAGTGTTCCTTCATATTAAAATTTGTAAAATGAGCCTATTTCCAATAAAAAAAAATTGGAGTCATTTCATTGTAGTTTTAGATTGTATCATTAATGGATTTGTTAGTTTTAGTTATTATATTTAGTTACTATTTAGCTTAAAATATTTACTTTCAGTTTTATTAATTCTAGTTTACAGAACAAATAGTAATATTAACACAGTTTACTTGAACCTCTGTCTTACTACACGATGCAACTACAGAAAAGTCAAGTTTTAAATAGGAAAAATTGTCAAAAATCTTTTTTAGAGTTGCTAATGGTCTAATCTGATTCAATGATCTATGCTAAGCTAAGCTAAAAGTGCTCCCCTGTCAGACCCAGAGATCAGTTAAATGGATTAAAATCAAATGGATCTGAATCAAATGGATTAAAAGTGGAGTGTTCCTTCATAAAAAAAATGGCTGTTCATTTTATTTTAGTTTTTTTATTGTTTTATCATAGGTTAGTTCGGCTTTTTTTGTGAACACATTTCTATTTAGCTTTTATACATTAACTTTTGTTTTTTTTTTAGAAAATCTAGTTAACAGAACATGTGCAGTGTTGACCGAAGCTAATAGTAATATTCACACAGTTTGCATTAACCTCTGTCTTACTACACGCTGTAACTACAAAAGAGTCTTTAAATAGGAACATTATCCAAACTGTATTTTGTAGTTGCTAATGGTCTAATCAGATTCAATGATCTATGCTAAGCTAAGCTAAAAGTGCTCCCCTGTCAGACCAAGAGATTAGTTGAATTGATTAAAAACTGTCTTAAATGGAGTAAAAATGGAGTGTTCCTTCACATTAAAACTTGCTGTTCATTTCATTTTTAGCTTATCATTAATGATAATGTTAGTTTAGCTTTTTGTGTAAACACGTTTCTACTTAGCCTAATATATTTACTTTCAGTTTTATTATTTCTAGTTAACAGAACAAATAGTAATATTTACACAGTTTACATTAATCTCTGTCTTACTACATGATGCAACTACAGAAAAGTCAAGCTTTGACTTTTTGGAGATGCTAATGGTCTAATTTGATTCAATGATCTATGCTAAGCTAAGCTAAAATTGCTCAGACCTGAGATCAGTTGAATAAACAAAAAAAACTAACTAGCTATATAAAATTTTATTTTTAGCTATCTAAAACTAACTATTTAACTAGTAAGATGAGCCTATTTCCAATAAAAGTGTAGTGTTCCTTTAACAGCAGCAAACAGTTTAAAAGTGCATTATGATCTTACCCAGCAGGTCCATTCGAGACGGTACTTGACTGCAAATGCGCAGCCTGTGTCCCAGACTCCCCTCCGCTTCCTCTCCATCTTCCTCCTGCTCGTCCTCATCTCTGTCTCGTCTCTGCATCTCCGGCTGGTCCTCGTCCTCCCACTCGTTCTCCTCCACTGAGTAGCTGCAGCTGATGGGCTCTCTGAAGCTGACTCTGGCTGTGCTGCTGCGTACCGGTGCTGCTGGCAGATCTTCAGCTTCAGTGACCGAGGCCAGAGGGTCCGGAGAATCAGAAGGGTCGAAAAACACAGGCGGCGGAGGAGGCGGGAAAGAGTCCGAGTCATTCAGATCGTCAAATGACGCAAGCTGAGAGGAAATGCCTATAACAGAGAGCGCAAAGTAAGAAATACAGCTTCAGATCAATCAAAGGTCATAATTTAAAGGGTCACGAAACACCAAAACACATTTTTTGAGCTGTTGACAGTCGTATATGTGTCCCACACTGCTAACAACACTATTAGGACACCTATATTTCACTAAAAAGTGGAAATTGCTTGTTTTTGCGTTATTTCAAGCAAATTCGTACTTCCGGTTTGAAACGAATTTTTGAAGCTGCGTCACGGTCATGACATAATAGCGTGTATTCCAGCGTGCAGACTGGACGTCTGTGCCAGAGTGAGTCTTATTACGTCTTACAGTGTGATGCATTAATGCATGAGTAAGGCTTGGTTCAAACCAATCAGCGCGCTCTATTGTGCAACTTCATTAATATTCATTACTGTAATAGTGTTGCTTTTATAGTTTGCTGCAGTTAAGTTTTATTTTCATTTTCTCACTGTGAGAGCTCAGACTCACGTGTGGATTAACAGTGTACGCGACGCTCGACAACAATAACTTACGTGTCTAAGGAGGAACATTGTTTACCTGAGAGGTGTTCTCATCTGCAAACACTGAGATCCGGATTCGCTTGTAGTCTCCTCTTAATAAAGACGCGGCTCTAGTTGCTGGTGATTGTCCTGTCTTTACAGATTTGGTAAGTGAGCGACCAGTGCTCTTTGTTTATTCAGTTTGTTCGTATCGAACTAAGTTAACTATTGCACCGAGTGTAAACATGTTAGCACTACAACCAAACTTTAACCTCGTGTAGGATTTTCACCGCATTTTGTGACCGGAATAACACACGCGGCTTTCTGACGCTACCTGCCGTGTGCATCTAAGTTTCCGGGAAATGCGGAGGGTTTTTTTTTTCTCTCATTCGCCGTGCGGTATCAAACATTGCATGAAAAATACACGCTTAGAGCAGTTCCTCGAATCAAATATCTCATTTGTCGCGAGGGACATGAATGAATTCCCTGAATGAAAGAGCCAAACTGCAGTTAAAGTCCACCGTTTAATAATTTGGCAAATAATTCGACTACAGATGTCCATGTAAACAGTCATTTTGTCCGCTGTGTGTGTGTGTTTTGACTCTAAAAGTCAGGGCGCCCAAATAGACACTCCCACACCTTGCCTCTTTTCTTCCTCCGACACTCCCCCCTAAACAGAGCTGGACACGCCCACTTTTCTGACTTTTTCCAAAGTAGAGGTGTGAAAACACCCTGCTGAAACGAGGGGGTTTCATGGCCCTTTAAAGGGTTGGTTCACTCAAATTGACAATTCTATTATTACTCAGCCTCATGTTGTATCAACCCTATGAGACTTTCGTTCATCTTTGAAACACAAATATTTTACATGAAATCCGAGAGCTCTCTTTGACACATTCAAACATTGTCCAGATGTTTAATATGATTTAAATGCTCAAAGTATTCATATGAAGCTCCAAGAACACTTTTATGAATCAAAGAAACTATAAAAATGGCTTTGTCTGCCTGTCTTCTGCATTAGATCTTCTTTTGTGTTTACCAGAAGAAACTATATGAAATAACCAATGTTGCATGTTTTCTGGGATGAGCTTTGATACTATATTCCTTGAAACGTCCTTGTTGATTAATCTTAAGCACACCTGAACAGCTGCTCTCGATGATGTTCCCACAGTCCTTTACAGTTGACGTGCCTCTAGACGTGCAGCTTGGAGGGAAAGGGCCGAATTCAGCGTATCCATTGAGCTCCACTGTAAACTCCAGAGCGCTGTAAGGACCGTCTGCACTGGGAGTCTCTGATTGGTCCTTGCTGAGTGACCCTGCTCTGTCATTGGCTACAGGACAGAGCTGAGCGGAAGGAAGAGGGTGTGGTGTGCTTGTTCGTCCGTATGGGGGAGGGTCTCCATTCACTAGAGGAGGGAATGATGTGTGAACGCCTGTGAAACAAGCAATTCAATTAGAAATTCAAGATTAATTATTAGTATAATATCAACTCTATTTTTTGCAGTTCTAGACCATATAGGTGAATTACACAAAGAAATTTATATATATATATATATATATATATATATATATATATATATATATATATATATATATATATATATATATATATATATATATTAGTGTTGTCAATCGATTAAAAAAAATTAACTAATTAATCGCATCTTTTTAAAAAAAAATAATCGCGATTAATCGCATTTAAAATACTGAAGCTTGTCATTTTGGCTATTCAAATGTTAAATTATTATAAACGCAAGACAAAAACTATTTAAATTCAAAATATAATTGTTTATCAGAATTAAAATTCTAAATATAATTGTTTAATAGAATTTTTATTTAACTTGTAACACAGATTTCTTCATGTAAACAACATACCCACAATAAACCATCAAGATCCTGGCTTGACAGCCATATTTATTACAGAAATTAAAACACAGGCAAGTTAATGACATTTAAATAAAGAAAACATTGATTTCCATGTTGGATTCTAAGTGGACTGCAAAAAAATGCCAAAATACAGGAAATGCAGATATGGAAAATTTAAAATTATAATAATAAAGTATAGAATACAAACTGTTGCACTCATTGTAAAGTTTTATTGCTGTGAGTTGAGAACATTAATTATAGAGTAGAAACAATTTTGCTTAACCCTCCTTTACATTCATCCAGTTGCTAAGACTAGGAGTATCCGGCAATTGCAACTGCGTTAATTATTTAAAATTAATCACATGCGTTAACGCACTAATTTTGACAGCGCTAATATATATATATATATATATATATATATATATATATATACACACACACACACACACACACACACACACACACACACACACACACACACACACACACACACACACACACACACACACACACACACACACACACACACACCAGCCACAACTTTCTAATCAGCCAATCATATTGCAGCAACTCAATGTTTTTAGGCATGTAGACATGGTCAAGACGATCTGCTGCAGTTTAAACTGAGCAATAGGGAAGAAAGTGATTTAAGTGACAATAGAACATTGGAAAAACGTTGCCTGCTCTGATGAGTCTCGATTTCTGCTGCGACATTCAGATGGTAGGGGCAGAATTGGCATCAACAACATGAAAGCACGGATCCATCCTGCCTTGTATTAATGGTTCAGGCTGCTAGTGGTGGAGGTGTAATGGTGTGGGGGATATTTTCTTGGCACACTTTGGGCCTATTAGTACCAATTGAGCATCGTGTCAACACCACAGCCTACCTGAGAATTTTTGCTGACCATGTCCATCCCTTTATGACCACAGTGTACCCATCTTCTGATGGCTACTTCCAGCAGGATAATGCACCATGTCATAAAGTGCAAATCATCTCAGACTGGTTTTTTGAACATAACAATGAGTTCACTGTACTCAAATGGCCTGCACAGTCACCATATCTCAATCCAATAGAGCACCTTTTGTGGAACGGGAGATTCACATCATGGATGTGCAGCCGACAAATCTGCAGCAACTGCGTGATGTTATCATGTCAATAAGGACCAAAATCTCTAAGGAAAATTTCCAGTACCTTGTTGAATCTATGCCATGACTGATTTAGGCAGTTCTGAAGGCAAAAGGGGGTCCAACCTGGTACTAGATGTGCCTAATAAAATGGCCGGTGAGTATATATTTAACAACAAAATTCATAGACAAAGTAAGACATGAAATAATGTAATAATATATAATACATATAAAATCATACAGTTAAAATTATAGGAGTTTGCAACATTTTTTGAGAGTCTCAAACTCACAAAGCTTTTATTCAGAAATTTTAAATAAAAAGGTCATTTTTTTGACTCAATCCTCAAGAAGCATTTCTTCTTATGTCTGAAACAGTCGTGCTTGTTAACATTTTTGGGCAATTCATAATATTTCTTTATGACATTTTAGTAAAAACGCACTTCAAAAGAACATTTGTTTGAAATAGCAATATCTTACTGTATACTTACTGTATATTTCTATGTATATATAAATAAATCTTTATATGTGGACTGGGATTATTGATTAGTTAGGTTGATTAAGCAAGTTATTGGACAACAGTGGTTTTTCAGTAGCAGATCGAAAAAAAAAACATCATTCTAAAGGGGTTAATAATGTTGACTTTTGCAACAGTTCTGTCAATCCAGTGCAGTCCTGGCTTACAGTTCTGTCTGGTTCTCGAATCTGATTGGCTGACAGCAGTGCAATATTCTGCAATATCAGAACTCTTCACCCTTCTGTATTACTCCACCTACATAGTTGTTTAGATTGCAACTACGCAGTGTGTTTATATGGATAGTGCCTATTTTAAATATTCATAAATTCAGCGCGCTGGCAGTCAGCCTGCCATTCTGAGCAGAGCAAAAATGGTTGACGTTCCGCCACAAGATGGTGACAGAGACCACATAATACGTCCTCAGAGGAGAAAAACAGCCTTTTCTCAGTGTATGTTTCAAACTACAGCTGAAGAAATCATTACAGAACAGTTTAGTGACATTCTAAGTTAATCTCTCTCATTTGTAGGTTGTAGTGCTGTATTTATACCATAGTAATCTGCCAGTGTTTGCTTTGCTTTGGCTGTTTTGAGGTTACTTATGCTGATCTCCTGACTGCAACAGAGAAATACTGGGAAATCTCTTTAGACTGATGGCATTTCATGCTGTTCTGCCTTATAATCTTGAAATGTGAGCAAAATCAGCCGTTTTGTCATTATTTTAGACATTACGCTAGAGAGTCATTTAAATACTAGCTCTAAAGGGACGTTGGTGAAGTAGCAATGGTTTCTGCTGTTCTGACTGTAGATGTGTATAAACGGTGGAAGAAAGTAGTTCCTCTTAAAAAAAGGTTTTTAGACTCTCTGTGTTTGATTTTCTTTTAATATACACGATTGTGCTGTGGAACTGTTGTATAAACGCAGTATCACACGAGTAGCAGTGCGATATGGTTGCATATTGTCACTGGTGGAACACTAAGGCCCACGTGTGTGGCCTCAAGCCAATGCACGCCTCCCACCAGTGCTGATATACAGCCATATCGCACTGCTACTCGTGTGATATTGCTCATATATATATATATATATATATATATATATATATATATATATATATATATATATATATATATATATATATATATATATATATATATATATTTAAGGAAATAAAATAAATAAGATATTCTCCAGAGGAAATTAGAACCTAATCAATAAGTATTAATAGTTGCAATTATATTTTGATATTTAAAAATACAGTAACAAAAATGTAGGGAGAAAACATGCTTAATTATATTTAAATAACCCCTGAGAAACAGAAAAGCACTTTTCTTTAAATCAAAGCCAACATAAAAGTAAATACAGCAAATATTTACATTTTACTTATACTTATTTAACATATAATCATATACACTTATACTTATTTATTGCTTATAATTGTACATTTTATAACCATGCTTTCTAGTTTACATAAACTACATTTTGAATAAATTAGGTACTAATGCATTTGTGTGAAGCAAGCGCCAAAAAAAGATGCATAATAGCAGTGTACCTTTGGTCTGAAGTGTAATCTGTCCTCCATTAGCTGCTGGTGTCCTCTGTATGCTGATGTCGCTGCTGCCCCCCTGTGGCCGTGGTGTGGAGCTGCGCTGCTGACTCTGAAGCGGTTTGTGTGTTGCTGATTTGCTCTGCAGGGCTGAATCGCAGGAGTCAGAGTTTTCCGGGTCTTCCCCGAGCGAGCAGGAGCGGGAGCAGAAGATGAGTCCTCCCCGTGGCAGGAACGGACGGCCCAGCAGAGGGAGCCGACAGCAGGCGCAGCAGAAACACTGCTCAGACGCATGCCAGTGCTGGCCCTCATACGTCATCTGACCCTGGTCTATACCTGCACACACACACAGAGAGAGAAAGAGTAAGATGAAGCACACACACATACACACACACACACAGCGTGAGATAAAGCACAGGACAAGCCCTTCAATCATGGAACATCTCTATCAGGAAGTGCAGCATTTCTCAGTAATTACTGGGCTTTTCGCTGCCATCATCGACAGGAATGTGAGTTGAGCTCAGAGCAGCACATCTGGAGCAAAGCTGCAACTCTCACACAAAATCACTTCCACCAGAGCTCCAGTCCAGAAATACAAACACAGGGAAATGGGTTGATGGTGAAGCCCAGCAAACACAACACATACTATCTATATGGGTAGATCATCAGGTATAAATATAAAAAGTCATATTTATGTAGTTTGAAGGGCGGCACGGTGGCTCAGTGGTTAGCACTGTCGCCTCACAGCAAGATGGTCGCTGGTTCGAGTCCCGGCTGGGCCAGGAGGCATTTTTGTGTGGAGTTTGCATGTTCTCACTGTCTTAGTGTGGGATTCCTCCAGGTGCTCTGTTTTTTTTTTTTTTGGTGGATATTTAATCATGCAAAAAAACAGATATGTGCGCATATCTAGAAAATCTTGAAGGCAGGTGCACGATCAAAGAACAAACGTTAGTAGCAAAAGATTCAAAGTAAATCGGCACACTGCCACTTTAGCTCGAGTCTTTAGACGAGTGTTCGCTGAGGCCATCTTCCAGCCTAAACCACGGCGAATGAAGCTCTGCACAAGACTTTTGGCCAGCGGAGAAAGTAAAATGGTCGTGCCCAACTGAGTCTGGTTCTCTCAAGGTTTTTTTTCTTCACTCCCATCAGGTGAAGTTTTTTTTCCCTCTCCGCTGTCGCCACTGCCTCGCATGGTTCAGGATTGGTAGAGCTACGCATCGATGAATTTGCTCTTCAGTGTTTGAACTCTCAGTAATGATTAAATCACACTGAACTGAGCAAAACTGAACTGAACTTAAACACTAAAACCTGAACCACACTGTTCCAGTTACTATGACCATTTATGTGAAGCTGCTTTGACACAATCTACATTGTAAAAGCGCTATACAAATAAAGCTGAATTGAATTGAATCAAAAAGAATTTTATTATTGTCAATATCACAACGTTTCGACCGACATCGCCGTTCATTTTAATGCATTGAAACATAACCTTGCGACGTTGCGATATATTGGCATTGAACAAGTGAAGGTGCCGAGAAGGGGTGGCGATGTTGACAGACTTTTATTACAGAGGGAAGCGTTTTACATTTACACACTAAACACTTTATCTCCCAGAGGTTTAAATTTGGATTTTGATTTAAAATCCTTTTTGTAAGTGTATTTGCATTCTGTATTGTTGTATACTTTTCCCAGATATGGGTTGCAGCTGGAAGGGCATCCGCTGCGTAGGGACTTGCTGGATAAGTTGGCGGTTCATTCCGTTGTGGCGACCCCGGATTAATAAAGGGACTAAGCTGACAAGAAAGTGAATGAATGACATGTTGTATACTAAATATGTACATAATGTTTTTTGCCCCTAGGTCTACTGGCCTTGTGTTTGATCAATGTGATTTTGTGCAGGTGTGATGCGCTATATCTATTTAGCCTATAGAATACTGTCTCCGAGGAAGTCTATAGTGAGAATTTGTATTTGTATTTTAAATGTTTGTTTGTAATGGGATGTATGTTTTTCATATTGTTAGATGTCTATTATTGTATGCAAATGTTCCTGTTTATCGGCTTGTTAGCTGATTGTGATAATTGACTGCAGGTGCTGTGTAGAGCTGTTTGACTATTTCTGGAGAACTTCCATTTGCAAGGCTTTACCTGATGAAGACCATGTCGGTCGAAACGTTGTGATATTGACAATAAAAAAATTTCTTTTTGAGAGCTAAAGTGGCTGTGTGCCGATTTGCTTTAAATCTTTTGCTACTAATGTGGATATTTAATCATTCATTTTCTTTTCGGCTTAGTCCCTTTATTTATCCGGGGTCGCCAAAGCGGAATGAACCGGCAACTTATCCAGCACGTTTTTACGTAGGGGATACCCTTTCCAGCCGTAAACCATCTCTGGGAAACATTCACACACACTCAATCACACACACACTCATACACTACGGACAATTTAGCCTACCCAATTCACCTGTACTGCATGTCTTTGGACTGGGGGGGAAACCGGAGCACTCGGAGGAAACCCACGCGAACGCAGGGAGAACATGCAAACTCCACACTGAAACGCCAACTGACCCAGCCGAAGCTCGACCCAGCGACTTTCTTGCTGTGAGGCGATAGCACTACCTACTGCGCCACGGCGTTGCCTTTTTGTGGATATTACAAAGCATTTTCAGGATTAGAGTAATATAACATTGGAAAGAGCAGCATTAACTTGCAACAGAATTTTATGTAACAATGTAAGAGTCTTTCCTGTCACTTTCCATTTAATCTTCCTCGCTGATCCCAAACTTCTGAACTGTACTTTATGTCATTACTTCATCACATGCTGCCTGGCGTGGCATATTATATAATCGCAAATGTTCCAGCGGATAAAAATGTAGCAGCTTTTATATTAAGGTTGTTGTTTTTCTGTGTTATTTCATACATTCGTTCATTTTCCTTCAGCTTAGTCCCTTATTAATCTGGGGTCACCACGGCGGAATGAACCGCCAACTATTCTGGCATGTTTTATGCAGCGAATGCACTTCCAGCCACAACCCAGCACTGGGAAACACCCATACACACTCACATTCACACACACACACACACACACTCATAAACTACAGCCAATTTAGTTTATTCAATTCCCAATAGCGCATGTGTTTGGACTGTGGGGGGAAACCGGAGCACACGGAGGAAACCCACACCAACACGGGGAGAACATGCAAACTGGGTAGACTAAATTGTCCGTAGTCTATTAATGTGAATGAGAGTGTATTGGTGTTTCCCAGAGATGGGTTGTATTTGGAAGGGCATCCGCTGCGTAAAACATATGCTGGATAAGTAGGCGGTTCATTCCGCTGTGGCCACCCCAGATTAATAAAGGGACTAAGCCAAAAATGAATGAATTTAAATGAGAGAATTGTAAGGGGTGAACTCGTATATGTTAATCACTGTATCCGTATCATAGCAACTGCACTGCAAATAACGCTCACAGCTTAGCAATTTTAAAACAGCATTAGCATTTCTGCAGTGCAAAAATGCTTCGGTGGACACACGCCATAATAGTCTACCACTAAATCGTTTTAGTCCAGGCAGTGTATTTTTAGTTCTCCTGTCATGGTGAAATGGAAATCTCCATGTGTTCGTGCACTCACCGATGTGCTCTCCGCAGGTGTCGCAGTATTCGGCGTACAGAGACTCGTAGCAGCGGCAGCAGTACGGTCGACTCTCTCTCATGATGTAGCGCTGGCCACCCAGAGCTGCCTCACACTCGAAACAGCAGAAATGCTTCATGTGCCAGTGCCTGCCCTCCGCCTCAGTACACTCGTCCGCAAAGATGATCTGATCAACAACATCACACGTTAAATTATGTAGCCTTCTACTGTTTGCTGTTTGAACATACTTAGAAAATGAGGCAGTCATTTTTAGTAAAGTAAATAGGATGGTGTGGAATCTTTGGCAGTGATTTGCTCAGAATTTCACTGCTACAGCAATTCACCCAAAAATGGCTTTTGCTGCTTGTTCAAACTACTTATTTAAAATGAGCGGACACAACACAATTCTAATTCTAATTGTTTTTATGTTGAATCCACTTGAGTTTGTAAAAACTAATAAGTTAACTCAATGGATTTGTATTGGGACAACATAAAGAAAATTGTATGAAACCTAACATTTTTTACAGTGTTTACACTTCTGGTCAAATTTTTTGTTGTTGGAAAAAAGTAAACAAATGATCAAACAAAAAAGCCACTTTATTAGGTACATCCTACAAGTACTGGGCTGGACTCCCATTTGCCTTCAGAACTGCCTTAATCCTTGATGGCATAGATTCACTATTGGAATCACTATTGGAAATATTCCTCAGAGATTTTGCTCCATATTGACATGAGAGCATCACACAGTTGCTGCAAATTTGTCGGCTGCACAACCATGATGCGAAGCTCCCATCCCACCACATCCCAAAGGTGCTCTATTGGATTGAGATCTGGTGACTGTGGAGGCCATTTGAATACAGTAAACTCATTGTCATGTTCAAGAAACCAGTCTGAGATGATTCACGCTTTATGACATGGAGTGTTATCCTGCTGGAAGTCGCCATCAGAAGATGAAGCCGGTGTGGTCTGCTTCTGTAGTCCATCTGCCTCGAGATTGGACGTGTTGTGTGTTCAGAGATGCTCTTCTGCATACTTTCGGTTGTAACGAGTGGTTATTTGAGCTACTGTTGCTTTTCTATCAGCTGGAACCAGTCTGGCCATTCTCCTCTGACCATTAACAAGGCATTTGCGCCCACAGAACTGCCCCTCACTGGATATTTTCTCTTTTTCGGACCAATCCCAGTAGATCAGCAGTTTCTGAAATACTCCTACCAGCTTGTCTGCCACCAAAAACCATGTCAACCAAACAACAACCAAAGTCACTTAAACCACCTTTCTTCCCCATTCTGATGCTCGGTTTGAACTGAAATAGATCCTCATGACCATGTCTACAAGCCTAAATGCGTAGAGTTGCTGCCATGTAATTGGCTGATTAGAAATTTGCATTAATGTGTAGTTGGACAGGTGTACCTAATAAAGTGGCAATATATGCACAGCTCTTCCTAACAAGTTTTGAACATTTTAATTATTCCAAAGTTTAGCCAAACAGACCAGTGGGCATTTACTTCTGTGTCTAAAATCCACACCTATTCTAACAGTATGTTCAGATGCAAAGGGATGAAACAGAACAGAAAATAGCCCTATGCTTCTAAATTACAATGTTTTTTTAATGTGGCAATCTTCGTGAAAATATAAATGGTGAAGAGTAAAACATAATAAAAAAGTAGGCAGTTCAAACAGTCTGGGCTCATTTGAGAAACTTGCCTCAGTATATATTATTGCGAAACATAACATGCGCTGATGTTATGCAGTTAGCAGTTTTTATTTTAGCGAGTTTTTTTAAAAGCATGACGGTGAAACAAAAATGCGGTTATGAACATATTAAAACATGTGCTTGTTTGTTGTAAAAATTCATAATAATGACAAAAAAATACTAATTTGTGGATCTGCAATACTGCCGTTGTGGCTGGTGCATTCTGGGAAATGTTCTTACCCCTTGGATTCGAGTGTGGTCCTGAAAAATGTTAGTTCAAAGGGCTATTAGCCCTACGCTTTCAAGCTAAAGAGGGTACACCCCTACCCATTGACGTGAACTCGCAAAACGAGGGGTAGGGCTAAGGGGAAGGGCTAAGGGGTAGAATTGGGATTGGGCCTTAGTGTATATTTTGTTGAAGCTTCCAGTTCCGGCCTGTTGTACAGATCACCCTGGGAACAACTGACTTAAACCATTCCTTAAACCCAACCAATAGTGTTTACATAGAGAAAAGCACCCTGTGATATAGTTTTGTATAGATTTTATATAACTTTTTTTCTCTTTTGTTGAACAATGCTTCAGTAGACTCGAACCTTAGCACTCACAGGTACAACACAGTACAAAGTAAACTACCGAGTAAACTGAGATATGATAAAAGGCAAATGTATCCCATTACAAATCCTAGACTCTGTTATTTTATGGTATCTATTTGGTGTTGTGCAAAGAACTGCATGAGACTAATCCTTTATTCGTCAATATTATGTCCCTGTAAAAGTCATTAGTGTGAAAAGGAAGCAAAAGCTGCTGCCCCCTAGTGTTCACTTTACATAGAAACCACAGTCGAATGTATGTTTTGGTACTTTTTTGCAGGTTTCAAAAATATAGGCTGAAGCACTCTTTTCCAATGAGCCTGTGTTGAGTTCATGTCACTTTAATGAATTCTAACATCAGACCAGCGGTGCATGTGACACCAAACATTAAACTGGGGGAAATTAATGAGCTGCATTGAAGCGTTTACCTCGTCGCAGGCCTGGCAGCGGGGTTTGATGTGCTCTGCGTGGTGCCGTCCGCAGTAGATGTGTCCGTCCTGGTAGAAGTAAATGAGGTCGACCAGCAGCTCATTACAGGAGGCGCACTGGAAACACTGCGGATGCCAGCAAGAGCCGTGACCCGCTCGTGACGCAAACACGGCGATGTCTCCGCCACAGATCTGCCTGCCACACTGAAAGCAAAAGGGGGAACAAAATGTGAGGGAAACGATTACTCATGATTACAAGCTGGATATATACAGGGATAGTTCACCCAAAGATGAACATTCTGTCATCCTTTACTCACTCTTTACGTCTTTCAAATCTTTATGAGAGAAAAGAAGACGTTTTGAAAAATGTTGGAAACCTGCAACTATCGACTTCTTCAATAGTATGTTTCCTCTACTATGGAAGTCAACGATTACAGGTTTTCAGCTTTCTTCAAAATATCTTCATTTGTGTTCAACAGAATAAAGAAACTCTTGAGGGAGAGTAAAAAGTGCATTTTCATTTTTGGGTAAACTCTCTCTTTAAAGGTTTACGAAACCCTCAAGTATTATTATTATTTTTTTTAGATTTTAAGAAATTTGTGTGTGTTGAGCATCAGTTAAGACAATGTTAGCATCTGTTAGCTTTAATCGTGGGGAAAACTGGATAATTTTGAGCTTTTGTCAGCTAATTTCAGCTTCCGGGTTTAAAATAATTTTTGGGGTGGGATCCAAATCGGCGTCATAGCGCAAAACTGCAAGTGCAAAGATGACGCATCGATTTCTCATTATTATTCATAGCAAAGTTTTCTTATCCTATGAGAAGACCCGGCTTCTTAATTATTCATGACTGCACATGCTTTCCGAAGGCAAGACAGACCTGCCAGTGCCAAGCTGTGAGATCCTACGTTGATGGGAGAGACCGCGTTCACGAACCCACGGCACACAGTATTTAGCTGTTCATGAAGGCTCGTATGTGTTTGTTTCTATGATCCACGGGGTTTGTTGCTTGTTTTTCCCTGTGAACCTATCAGGGTCAGCAAAGCGGTTTCTGTGCAGCAAGCATTTTTGTCGGGAGAGCAGTACGAGAATTGGAGAATGGTGGACGTTGTCTTTTATCAGGAGTTTGTTCACATTTAGACACATCGCCGTGCTGCTGTGTTTGTCTAAATTCTCTAGATTACCAGCAGGGCTAATGGTTAAAATAGACAGGGCAAGAGACCTGCTGCACTGAGTCTGCATTCAGACCCGGGGATTGAGGGAGAAGTCCTCATTTATAGTGTTTATATGAACACGCTTATCTTTATAATGATATAAATTGTGGTTATCTGTATATGAAATAACAAATAACAAATGTAGCAGGGCATAAAATTACTGTTTGTTTATTTGCATGTAAACTTTGTAAACTATAAAATCTGGGGTCTCCTCATGGTCATTTTGTGAGCTAACTGACAACAGTTCGGTCCCCTCCTTCTCCCCTGCTGCTGGCCACGCCCACTCCTGCCCGTTGCTCGCGGAGCTCCACGCCCCTTATGATGCATCTATTGAAAAAAATCTGAGGTAGACCTGAACCGAAAGTGGGGGGTGTTCCCTTTAATGAAAGCCCTGAGCGAATCCTGCATGAGTACTGTGACGTCGTATGCTTATTATCTTATGAACAGCATTGGCTATATTCATGGCGCCACGTACTAAGTATTCGATAGTGAAACGTCAAATCTTCACCAGGTGTCTATGCACATATAGTAACATCTTGTTCTCCAGCAGACATATTATATTCAATATATAAATTACAGTCAGAACCGTTTGTTAATAATCAAGCATTGCACAAAACAACATACAAACACAACAACATGATAAAAAGTCATTAGATCACAACTTGATCAATGATGAATATTCTAAAATTCCCCTAGAAGACACGTTTTTAGTCACTGCAACCCTCTTTTTTGGATGCAATTAACCATAATAAACCTTTTCCCAGCACATATTCTATCATTTATGATCCATTTTAACCATTTCAAAAAATAATTATAGAATTTTCATTAATTCGTTTTCCTTTGGCTCAGTCTCTACTGTATTTGTTTTATGTTCTACTGTAATACCCTTTACTTCAGAGGTCGCCATAGTGGAATAAACCGCCAACTATTCCAGCACACGTTCTACACATCGTATGTTCTTCTAGCCACAACCCAGTACTGGGAAACACCCACACACATACTCATACACTAATGCCAATTTAGTTTATTCAATTCACCTATAGAGCATGTCTTTGGACTGTGGGGGAAACTGCAGCAGAAAGACGCAGCGAGTAGCACAATCGCCTCACAGCAAGAAGGTCGCAGGTTCAAGCTATTTCTGTGTGGAGTATGCATGCTCTTCTCGTCTAGAAAAATATCTAGTCAAATGTTATTTACTGTCATCATGGCAAAGATAAAATAAATCAGTTATTAGAAATGAGTAATTAAAACTATTGTGCTTAGAACTGTGTTGGAGAAATCCACTCTCCGTTATACAGAAATTGGGGGAAAAAAAGTGGGCAAATAATTCAGGGGGCTAATAATTCTGACTTCAACTGTGTATAGATATATAGTCATATATAATATAGTCATGCATATATTTAAACACAAAAATACGCACAAATATATTTAGTAAATATGAACTTATTTTGGAAGCGAGCAACTAATAATAATAATAATAATAATAATAATAGAATTTTCTTGGTGTGACAGATGGCTGAATATGTAACATCTATCATGTATGTGTAGTGTGAAGTGTGTTCTTTGTATTTGGCTGTTTAACAATAAAAATAGTTGAATAAAATAATAAGAAAAAGAAGAATTACTTCAGTAAGTTGACAATTTCAAAAACAAAATGGATGAGTATAAAGAAATATGGAAGCCGTTTAATTACTACATTAACAACAATAATATTCGTAGTTTATTACAAGAGGTGTAACCAACATATTGTTTTTATCTATATTTTTTATTTTTTTGTGTGTGTTTCGTTTTGTTTTGTTGGATAATGTAACTTTCATGTGTAAAGTACAGTTATGTATACTTGGTTTTTGGGTGCCTAGCAATATTTGTTTTGCATTTAAATTGTCTCTTGTAAGAGAATTCTGTGTATTTATTTAGGGAAGAAAAGAGTGACGTTCTTTTGATGGGGTGGGAAATAATTACAACGAAATGTCTTTGTGTTTTTCTGTTACCTGTCTTGCATAATCAAAAAGAATAAACACATTGCTCAAAAAAAAAAAGTTGATAATTTCAATATAAGTTGATTAAAATAATTATATAAATACATACATAAATAAATAAAAATAAATAAATAAAAATAAATAAATAAAAATAGAAAAAAAATTGTACGTTAAAAACGCCTTTTGCTGCCTGTTCAAACAACATATTTAAAATGAGTTGAAAAAACAACAATTCATGAGTTTTTGGGACAACCTAAATGTTTTATGTTGAATCCAATTAAATTTGTAAAAACGATGACATTAACTTATCAATTTAATTGATTCATTTGTTTTGGGACAACATGAAGGAATTGTGTGGAACACCCTGCATTTTTCACAGTGTATGATTTCTAAGATGTAGGGTTTGCAGTGATTTTACCACAAGTGAAGAGGTAAATCTTCTTCACCACACGTCTACCACCCTTTAGTTAACATCTTAACATCTTGTTCTCCAGCAGAGCCACACCTTCATCATAAACAGCTATAATGAAGTCCAAATGAGAAACATGGCATGTAGAAATATGAAAAAGACTGCGTTCTAACTTTGCTACGTCTCTGTACGTTTAAGCATTCACATAAATCAACTCGACGAGACACAAACCGCCAGTCACACCCTGCTGGCAGCCACTCGTCAGCTGCAGTGCATTATGGGTGTTGAAATATGGCAGCGGTTTATGGAAAGTATGCGCTTTTATCTAGTACATATGATATCTGGAGTTTGAATTGAGCTTCCTGAAGCCAGACGAGTGCCTCTTCAGCTCAAGTAGTTTTCCGAACACTCCATACTTGCTATTGAGCCGAGTATACTGTGATAAGTGCATCAGGATATCTGCAGGTTTCTGAGAGTTATATTTAAGACTTTTTTTAATATCACACAGAATGAATTCTGAATTCTATATGTGGAAGTTGCGCCTGTTTTTGAGATTGTTTTAGAACGTCCGATTCAGTCGCCTTTGGGAGAAATGACTAGGAATAATAAACGGCAGAAAACGGTCAAACTACTTGCTCTACAAACAAATGTTTGCATGACTATACAGACCAAGTAGAATAATATAATAAGGAAATATCAGTTTGCAACATCGAGCAGCGTAACGAGCAATTTTTAAAAATGAATGGAAGTGAATCAAACCGGAAGTCTCGAGCCAAAAAGATTCAAATGGCTGCGCCCGCTCGTCTGCGGAGAATAAGGTGAATAGGTGAATTGACTACAGTTAAATTGGTTGAAGTGAATGTTTGTGAATGTAAGATTATATGGGTGTTTCCCAGTATTGAGATAAAATATATTCCAGAATCAGAGGTCCCGTTAGACTTTGTCATTAGCCGCATTTCCACTATCGGACCAGTGCGAGCCTGGGCTTTTATCGGGCTGGGCCAATCACCCGGGAGGTTGAGCAGTGAGGCCGAAATCATGTCGCGTTTCCACTGTCAGGCTAATAGCTCGCAGCGCATCACACAAACCCCGCCCCCAGAACATTCCCCGAATCAAACGTCACACAACCCGCCCACCTCAGCGGGAATCAGGCAGTTAAAGCACACCATCACAAAACCATTCAAATAAAGACAACCGAAACAAACAAATGACACGTTACTGTACAGCAGGGGTGTCAAACTCAATTCCTGGAGGGCCGAAGCCATGCACAGTTTGTTCCAACCCTGCTCCAACACACTCACCTGTAGGTTTCAAACAAGCCTGAAGGACTCAATTAGTTTGATCAGGTGTGTTTAATTAGGGTTGGAACTAAACTGTGCAGAGCTGCGGCCCTTTTGGAACTGAGTTTGACACCTGTGCTGTACAGCATTACATTATATGTCTATACGCATGGGCCTGTGTGTTTCCATTCATTATATACGGTTACTCACCGACCGACTGTTGGCATCGAGTGCTCTCGCCACTAACGGAGGGACCCAGCGCAGCGAGCGCACCCATACATAATATAACACAACAGATATTCTTCGTTAATAACTCGGTATAAAATGTATTTCATAACATCCTTGTTTTGATAGACTTTGTTTAAGTGTTTCAGAACATAAGAAGCAAGTAGCCTAATAAAATATAGCAATATTTGTTGCGCTCAGCAGCTATTCACTAATAAAGCTCTACATTTAACGTTTCATTTATGAATTTTACCACGTCATATAAAAATATAAACACTTGTTTGAGGATATAGGACACATTTTGTGTTCGGACTTTTCCCCAATGCGTTTAAAGCGGCGCTGCGCATGACTGAGTGACAGAAAAAAAGGTAGGCTAGATTCTGCTTTCACTCACCCCAAAAATGCTCTGTTTGCACGGTTTGATTAATATCATCGTATCCAAATACTTTTTAAATAATATTTTAAACCTCCTCCGGTGTTTATTGTTTTTAGAAAATATCTAAAAATATCTATTTTTTTTTCAGAGAGGCCTTTGTAAAATGAAAGTTTAATATGGCTTAAAACGGTTTAATTTTTTACACTAACTATTAGACTAATTTGATAATATTTATATGATTTATGCACAATATAGTTTGTAAACTTATATATTTCTGCCTTTCAGTAGATTTGTTATTTGAGAGACTGGCTTTGTTTACCAAATAAGTGGATCTAATTGGATTTGCGTCGTAAACATTAAATAAAAGTCAAAAAGGTATTATTTTTTATTTCATATATTAAGGTTTTAGTTATGATACTCCCAAAATCATTCCGGATAAATCCGCAGATTTTAAACAAAATTCTGTGCAGAAATAGCAAAAAATGTCTGCAGATTCTTTCTGGCCCTACTAATGAGTCAAGTGTGCTATTGAGCTCAGTATACTGTGATTTCCTGGTTAAGCATGCAGTCAGTTGAAAAGCAGCTGTTTGGACTGATTTGAGGACAGTCTGGTATTCTCGTGTCTCTGTTCCTCACCTGTTGACAGATTGCTCCAGTCATAGTGACCGGGAAGAGCCGGACGATGCCGCGGCCCAGATTCTCCCTCTTCCTCTGCTGGCTGAACAACCGCAGCTCTTTCTTCTCTTCTTCATCCAGAGAGTTGCAGTACTGAGGCTTTGGAAACACATTTACAAAAGCTGTAAGGATCAATGCAAACATGACAATGTTTTTTAAGCTCACTGATACAGCAGGGAAATTTCACGTCATGTTTTTATCCTGGGAATAAAATTTCTAAAGAGTTGTTGACAAGGAATTGAACCAGATTTTGGTAAAAACCCAAACAAGACATACAGAAAAAGTAAAATAAAACAAAAACAATGGAATGACACAAGAAGAAAGTCCTGAACTTCTCAAGCAGCTGATATTAATGCACTCTGATGAAGGGCGGAGGGTTGCTAAAGAACTACTGAGAGAATTCAGCTGCTGTCTGGGCTTTCACTGCCTTTCTACACCTTCCTTTCTTCATATGTTCAATACTTTTTCCCTGCGTCATTCATTTTAATACACACAACTTGATTTATAAGATTAGATTATTTTCTTTGCATATATTAATTTCTTTGGTTGTTACCAACATTTGGTAAAAGCTTTCAAGGCACCTGAAAAATGGTTCAATACTTATTTTCCCCGCTGTATGTTGTGATCAAATATAGATGGCAAAACTTGCTGAAAGCTAGATAAACAGATTAAATTATATTAGGCAGCACGATGGGTAGCACTGTCGCCAGCAAGAAGGTTGCTGGTTTGAGCCCTGGCTGGGTCAGTTGGCATTTTTTTGTGGAGTTTGCATGTTCTCCCTGTGTTGGTGTGGGTTTCCTTCGGTTTCACCTACAGTCCAACGACATGTGCTACAGGTTAATAAAATAAGCTAAACTGGCCGTAGTGTATGTGTGTGAATGCAAGGGTGTATGGGTGTTTCCCAGTGTTGAGTTGCGGCTGGAAGGGCATCCGCTGCGTAAAACATATGCTGGATAAGTTGGCGGTTCATTCCGCTGTGGCGACCCCAGATTAATAAAGGGATTAAGCTGAAAAGAAAATGAATGACTAATTTAAATTCAATTGAAAATATTTATTGAACAAATAAAAATTGTCTATTAAGGCTCGTTTAAGAGTATTTACTTAGTAGAAAAAAAATGTAGATTTAATTTTCAATTTAGATTTTATTTTTTAATTTTGAGCATTATTTTAGCTAAATAAGACAATAAAAAAAAATCAGTAATTATTGTGGATGTTGATGTGTTAGCTTTAGGTATAATGTACTTTTTAATGCATTGTTAATTTATAGGAATGCTGTAAGTTTACATGTATTTTGATGTTTGTATATTAAGTATTGATTAATCATGTTGTTTTTAGGGTGACTGTTCTAACATCAGTCTAAAAACTGTAGATGAAAAATGGCCTTTTAACCATCTCTGGCACATTGTACATTTTTTGTATTATTAATGTGTAAATATAAAGGCAAATAAAGTAACAACTGTAATATTAACTGTAAAATATTTTAATAAAATACACACTTGCCAAATTATTGCAAGTGTTTGCAATAAAGTGGGCGAGGCAGTGGCGCAGTAGGTAGTGCTGTCGCCTCACAGCAAGAAGGTCACTGGGTCGCTGGTTCGAACCTCGGCTCAGTTGGTGTTTCTGTGTGGAGTTTGCATGTTCTCCCTGCCTTCGCGTGGGTTTCCTCCTGATGCTCCGGTTTCCCCCACAGTCCAAACACATGCGGTACAGGTGAATTGGGTAGGCTAAATTGTCCATAGTGTGTGTGAGTGTGGATGTTTCCCAGAGATGGGTTGCGGGTGGAAGGGCATCCGCTGCGTAAAAACTTGCTGGATAGGTTGGCGGTTCATTCCGCTGTGGCGACCCCGTATTAATAAAGGGACTAAGCTGACAAGAAAATGAATGAATGAATGAACTATAAAGTGTTTAACAGAGCAAGGAAATTTTCACAGCATGTCTGATAATATTTTTTCTTCTGGAGAAAGTCTTATTTGTTTTATTTCGGTTAGAATAAAAGCAGTTTTTAATTTTTTATTAACATTTTATTAAAACAAGGCTATTATTATTATTTTTATGATAACCATTTGATAACCATTTGTTTTCGATTGTCTACAGAACAAACTATTGTTATACAATAACTTGCCTACTTACCCTAACTTGCCTAATTAACCTGGTTAAGCCTTTAAATGTCACTTTAAGCTGTATAGAAGTGTCTTGAAAAATATCTAGTCAAATATTATTTACTGTCATCCTGGCAAAGATAAAAGAAACCAGTTATTAGAAATGAGTTATTAAAACTATTATGTTTAAAAATGAGATAAATCTGTAATCCGCTAAGAAATAAAGCAGATAATAACTACACTAAAAATATGCTGTGCATTGTTTCTTAAAAAGAACGTGATGTTTGTAGGGTTCATGCTTTTATCTAATTCTCAATGAAGATGTCTTTGAGTTTGTGGTTCTCATGAAGAGCATGAGTGTAAGGACGTAAGGGGTTTCACCTCACTGTCATGGGCCGGCAGCTGGTGCAAAAGCTGCTTGATACGATATCGCTCTCCTGGACTGTTGACGTAGGGAACCTTGTCCTCAGGAATACAGCTGTAGTACTGATAAACCTGGACATACAAGAGCGCAGAGGGTTACACAAGATAAACACATCATCCCGATTTGAAATGAAGGTTTTCATTATTAAAATCCAACACTCATAGCCCTTTGTAAAAAAGAGTTTGCCCCCTAAACATTATGGGCCCTATCATACACCCGGCGCAGTGTGGCGCAAGACGCGGCGCAGTAGTCTTTTGGTAGTTTCAGCTTGGCGCAAGAGTCGTTATGAGGCGTTGCGCTAGGCTGTTTAAATAGCAAATGCATTAGCGCTCATTTGTGCGCCCATAGGCGTTTTGGTCAAAAAAGGCGTTCTGAGGTGGACCGCTGGCGCGTCGCTATTTTGAGAAACTATAATAGATTTTTCATTAGACCAAAACTAACCCGGTCTAAACTCCGGCGCAGAGTTGCGCCTCGCTTACACACTGCTTAATACGCACAAGAGAGCAATAGAGAAATATCTTTACATATGAACAAATGTAAATATTAAGGATATATATAGGATATAATAAGAATAGATATAGGATATAAATATAAAGGATTAAAATATTACAAAACATATTATTTTCTAGCCTACATAAATATGAAAAATCACTGCTTTTATGTCTTCTTCATCTCGGGAGGCTTTTTCAGTTCATTCATAACAATTTGCTTTTGTATAATGTTATTATTATTAGCAGTATTATTTATTATATCCATATTTATATTTGTTTTATTAAAAACAAGCTTAGATTTGCCCACCTGTCAGGTTTTAGACCATATGGGGCACAGCATGTGTTTTAGGATATAACTCAGGTTTTTGAGCACATTTTGTTATTATTGTTCATTTTTTCGTTTGCTGGAAATTATAACTGAATTTAGAAATAGTTTTGAAACGAATCTTTGCGCTTAACAAACAAAAGTATTTATTTATAGACTAATTGATGTCTGTGCGTATAGGTTTCCCTATCCAAGAGCGAAAGTGATCCATTTTCTCTCATTCTCACGCAGTAGATGCTCTGTTTAACAGTTTTGTGTTAAAAAACTGTCAATTGTGAACTGTTTGCTAGTGAAATGCTCATTTTTTCCACTTAGACTTACTTTGCGTCCTGTAAATAGCGAATGCGCTCTTGGCGCGACGCAACTGGCTCTTAAAGGGAATGGGAGATGAGACTCTGATTGGTTTATTCTCAAAACACACCAATAACTCATTAAGAGAATAAACTCAACCCTTTTAGACCATGCGCTACGGCGCAAAGCAGGTTTTCCCGTTCCTTAAATGAGAAAAAACACCCTAAAAGCGTTTGCGCCCTGCGTTTGGACCGTCAAAATAGAGCCCTATAACTGTTAGGGCCACATGTAGCAGCAAAAACTGCAATCAAGTGCTTTTAACAACTTGCAATAAGTCTGTTACAGCGCTGTGATGGAACTTTGGCCCACTCATCTTGGCAGAATTGTTGTATTTTAGTCACAGGATCTTAATTCCATTCAGGTCAGGACTTTGGCTAGGCCACTTCAAATTCTTAATTTTGTGTTTCTTCAGCCGTTCAGAAGTGGACTTGTTGGTGTGTTTTGGATTATCAGCACAAATTGGGGAAATATATATATATATATATATATATATATATATATATATATATATATATATATATATATATATATATATATATATATATATATATATGATATATGACTTATATCATTATATGTCAGCGTATCTACAGACTGTTGTTGGTCACCTGCTCAGGCTTGATCCCGGGCGGCACCCAGGCGTACTCTTCAGAGGCGCAGCCCGAGTCGTCGTCTGATATGGAGTGCCTCTGGAAGTCGGACACCAGCTTCATCATCATTCTCTCCAGCTGGCCGGGCACCGAGCGCACCACATGCTCCTCACGCACACACTTACAGTGCACACAGATCTTCCTGAGGAAACACACAGGCACAGGAGCGATGAGAGAAAACTACAGACACAAACTCACTCTTTCTACACAACTTTTTCGCATTTATGATCTGGAAAACAACGAAATGTATGAATAAATATACAAGTTTCGTAAAAGAGACATTTGAAGTTTCCAGACAAGGTAAATCATGCATTTGTGGTTAAAAAAGGAAAGCGATTTTATATTCATGATGCAAAGGATAGATGGTAATGCCCATAATACAATTGTGCAAAGTCAGCATTTCCTTAAACGGAAAGTCCACCCTAAATAAAACATTGTGTCACCATCATATTGCGAAAAACTGAGGTTGTTTTAATTTGACTTTACAAAGAGCATATTTTATAAATATATACATATATTATAAATGTGCTTGATGATTGTATTTTCAAATTTTGTTATTTTATTATTTTGCATAACTAAATTAAGTACTGCATTATTTACAAACAAGTTTTTTTAAGAATAGTTGGTGGTTTTTAAAAATCATTCAGAATGAGTTAGTAAATGATTAATAAACTATTCAAATGAACATCTATAATTCTTATTATTCGGGCATATATTAATAGTGAATTTGTATGTTAATAAATGCTTTATTGACTCCACTTCATCCAGTTTTGCGACCTAAAGTAAGGACTTTTTATGATTTACAAATCCCTTATAAATGACAATTAAACGCTCAGTTTTATTCTAAACAGGAAAAAAGAAATTAAACGACTTTATTAATTTCTATTTATTTGAAGACACACAAACTAAATGAAAAACAAATCTTTGCAACTATCTAAAATAAAATTACTGTGCAGTTCAAACATTGCTAAATGACACTGAAATGTTGTATCATATTATATTGTTGAATTATTATATTGTTGTTGTTGTTTTATCCAGTTTTATGTTCAATTTTATGACACTCCTGTTATTCAGCAATGGTTAAACTTTACAGCTATTTTATTTTTTAAATAAGATTTCCTAGATTTAATGTCCATTTAATACTGAGCCTTTAACTGTAATTTATAAGAGATTTATAAAGCATAAATGGTCTTCGCTTTAGGTCACAAAACTGCATAAAACTGAGTTAAAAAAGCATTGAATAGTAACTGTCATTATATGCCAGAATGAGATATATAAATGTTGATTTCAATAGTTCATTAATCATTTACTAACTCAGGCTGAATGATCTAAAAATAAAAGATAAAAAAATACTCCGAAACACAAAAGGTTTGTAAATAATGCGTAACTGAATTTAGTAAGGGTGTCACGATCCTCCAAATCCTCGATTCGATTACATTTTCGATTCTAAAGGCACGATTCGATTTTCGATTATGAATAATTAATTATTGAACAATTAATTATTCGTAGCCTACCGTTTAAACTACCTGACCTGCATGGTCTTTGTTTTACCCATAAACAAATCATACAGTAAATGAATAAAGGCAAGATACAAATATAATTACCACCTGTCAATCACTTTTTCTGCGGGACTCGTGAATAGGCAGTGATCTGTGTCGTTATAATGGCGTCGGTAAAAAAAGACGCACAACCAACAGGAACCAGCCAACAGTATCTGAAGTGTTCGCTAAAATGACTAAGTACAAGTGAGTGAAAGATTGAAGCAGTCCTCTGACTGCCTGGACCTGCTGTCTCGAGCGCATGGCTGTGTGTGCGTCTGTGTCTTTGTGATCATGTGATGTGCATTTTCAGAGGTAGAGAGGAAGGAGGGCTGCTCAGAAATGCTACACGCCACTGTGGATGTCAAATCGTTGTCGTTCTAAAATGCCATTTAAACAAAGACAGTGTAAACAGGGCCTGAGTGTGTACTTTTCGCGAGCAGATTTGCAACAGGGGCAGGCGGAGGATCACGATGCCGGTGTTGTCTATCAGACGAACCGTACGTAATACCTACATAGCAGAGCTTGCAAAACTGTGTTTTTTTTTTTTGTCGACAACACGAACGTTGCCAACATAACTCACTGGAAATCCAAAATGCTTACACACCGGCGACTTCATTGAAAGAGGAGAGGGTTTAAGTTCTGTCGACGGGTCTCCTGCTTCTGCAGTTTAACAAGCACTTCAACAAGCCTGTTTTTTTCCCGCTTGGCAAGCCAAGCTGACGTGACATGGGGGCGTGGCAGCATCGACGATTCTATTTTTTGATTCGATAATCGAAATTGAGCATAAATTTCGACCGATTTCAATTAAAAATCTAAATCGTGACACCCCTAGAACTTAGTAATGAAAATTTATTCAGTCACAAAGAATTAAGGTACAATTATTAAGCACATTTTAAATGTGTTTTAAAGTCAAGAATAGAGCATTTGTATCTGCAGTTATAAACTACTTACTAACATCTATTAATTTAGAGTTAATGCTTAATGCTTAATATGGTAATGCTTAATAAAAGATTCATAGTGTGTGGTAATGATAAAGTGTTAATGTTATGTGTTATAACAAGTACTGAACTGTCGGAATAGTCAATACTGAAACGGATGGCTTTTTATTTGCATGCAGTTGTTTTTAAATGTAAGTATTAACTACAATTTTTGTATGTTTAGTAGGTTGTGCGTAAAATATGGTGATACTAATAGTTTAAAAAATATATATTTGATTTTTGGAAATCACCAAGCAACAACCCCCTCTTTGTCTCGCAATTGGGATAAATAGCTTGACACCATTATCGACTCAAAATTTTAACAGACTTTCTTCAAAATGTCTTGTTTTTTTGTTTAACAGAATGAAGAAACTCAAACAGGATTTGAACAAGTGAAGGGAGAGTAAATGATGACAGAATGTTCAGTTTTGGGTGAACTATCCCTTTAAATACACTTTAAATGCATCTCTGTAAATGCATCTACATTCTGTATTTTAAAATATAGAAAATTCTCAGGCAATGACACACACACACACACGGTTAACACAGGGTGCTCTAAAGATGTGTAATGTCTGAGCAATGTCTCCTAAAAACCACCATAACAAGAATAGCTTTGTACACTAGGAGATTAAAAAGATTACAAGATTTATAGGTCACTGCAAGAGCACTTCACAAATAATTTGAGGCCATGAATGTGTTGCCGAGAATGTTGTCACAAAATCTAAAATAGGAATCTACTAGTCTGCATTTACAAAGCACATGGCTTGATATTTCATTATATATCATATTTTTGTCCCAAACCACTTTGCTAATCACTGCATTTTTTTCTGTCTATCAAATCTGAGCTTTATTTTCTATTGGGTTCAAGTCAGGTGATTGGCTGGGCCATTCTACAGCTTAATTTTCTTTTTCTAAAAGCATTTGAGAGTTTCCTTGGCTGTGTTTTGGATCATTGTCTTGCTGAAATGTCCTCCCTGGTTTCATCTTCATCCTTCTGCTAATGTAGATGTTGGAGTGAAGCAGCTGATAATAATTTACACTGATGAAGGGCAGATGATTGCTGAAGAACAACTGAGAGATGTCAGATGCTGTCTGGGCTTTCACTGCCTTTCTACACCTCCTTTTCTTCATGTGTTCAATACTTTTTCACTGCGATATTTCATTCTATTACACATAACTTAACTTGTAAACTTATTAGTTTTGTTTTCTTTGCATATATTGTTTTCAATGGTTGTTACCAACATTCGGTTCAAATTTCAACTCAGCAGCACCTTTAGAAATATTGTTTCTGAGAAAAAAAAGTGACGTGTTCAATGCTTATTTCCGCCACTGTACATGGTCATTGGTCATCTTAAATGACAGGAAAAACAATACGTTTATACTAGGACTGCAATGGTATTTGTATTTTGTATCGTCATGGTTCGGTTCATGCACTGCCACAATGAACACAGTCAGTCCAGCAAGGTTATAATAGTTTTGGATTTTTGATTAGTTTTGGTTTTTATTTCATTTTGACTTTTTGTTTTCAAATTCAGTTCGTTTTAATTAGTTTTAGATGGAGATTTACTAGTTTTTATTAGTTTCAATATTTCGAAATTATTTAGTTTTCGTTTAGTTTTTTATTAGTTTCAGTATTAGTTTTAGTTTTTTTTTCTAAATCAGCATATTGAATCAAGATTCAAAATAAGTCGAATAAATTAAAAAAACTCAGCCATACATTTTTTGAAACCTGTATTTAAAGGATACATGAACACTATCATCTACCACTAATATCTACCCATCCTCTAATTCAAATACAACCCCAAGATACAGTAGCAGCCTTAAGTACAATGCAAGGCTGCTTCGGAGGTTAAATACACAGTAGTAATGGGAAGTTCAGATATTTAACGCTGATGTTTGGACTCAACATGCCAAAATTATGTAGTCAGCAATAATAATTTCAGTCAGTTAAAACAGCACTATGATCTGAAAAATGTCTTACAGTAAAGTTTTGCAACCCAACTGAAGCATGATTCCCTTATTTAAATTCTATTACTATTCTCTGTTATGAAATAAACGTTTTTCACTAGATCCTGTCATTTAAGCCCTCGGTTTACCAGTGCTGCTGTTGTTCAAGTTTAATTCAGTCACAGCAGCCTGTCATGTACTGTTTGTGTTTGGTTCACTGTATTACACATGCACAGTGCTATCGGTTCATCGCTTCTCAAATATAATCTGTGTAACGTTACTGTTCTAATAACTGAATAAGAATAAATATTGGATTATTTCGAGTCAGAGGTGGGTATTAGGCTTGTTATAAAGTAAGTCAGATAAGTGCTTACTGAAGACGCGAATCGTTTCAAATGATGCAACCGGTTCACTTAGAAGATTCGTTTGCGATTGCGATACAGAAATAAAACCCATTATTGGGCACAAATTTGTTAAAGTAATAGTTATAAATCCCTGTAATTCTGTTACCGTGCTGCTGTCATGTCCACTCATTGTTTTTGTCGCAGGAGCAACAACGAGGATGACTGGAAGAGAACCGGCTCGATCTGGCCAATGGCAGCAGGACTTCAGACTCAGGTGCCGTAACATTACGAGTCAAACATCTGCAGCACGCAGTAAATAAATTTACTTCTAAAAAGCTTACAGTAATATTATGTATTAAATACATTTACAAATACGAAAATAAAGGAGGTTTTTGTTATAATTTTATTTAATTTCAATTAGTTTTGTATGTACACCACACACTTTCATTTTGTTCTATTTTTTTTTTAAACTCGTTTTTATTTTTATTTCAGTTAACGACAATTATTATAAATTGTAGTTTTCATTTTCTCGTTAGTTTTCGTTAACTATAATAACCTTGCAGTCCAGATGAGCAATCACTGGAGTAAGAGAGAAAAGACAAGAAAGAGCACATCTTTGCTTCTGAAAACGCAAGATGCAGTGTTTAGAAATGGTCCCGCCATGTTGCTGTTTCATAATAACTAGCTACAGTACACAGAAGTGTGCAACCCTTGTCCCACATTGTCCCCCTTGGTCCACTGCTCTGGAAGTCACAGTAACGAACGCCACTGCGTGTAAAAGCTGAAACTGTTTTATCTTGACACACTATCTAAAAACGCGGTACACTGAAAAAAATGTCTGTAAAATTGTTGCAAACAAATTATTTGTGTTGAATTTAAGCAAACTAATTTAATTTAGTAATGTTCAACTTAATTTGTTTGTTTAAATCCAGCCCAAACAAATTGTTTACAACCACTTCACTTAAAATGTTTTAGTAAATTCAAGGAATCATCTTTAAATACTTTGTTTAGTGTACTCATGTGCAACACTGTACAAAGTAAACTTCTGAGCAGGGCAGAAAAGTATTTGATTACAAATTATAACCATTGTTAAGTTGTTTTGTGGTATTTATTTGGTATTTTGCAAAAGATAAAAATAAAAATAAAAATACTGCATGAAAATAACCCTTTATTCGTCAACAATCTGTCCCTGAAAATATCATTAGTGTGAAAAGAAACAAAAGTTGCTGGTGTCATACTGTTTGTTTTACCTAGAAACTGCAGTCAAACATATGTTAAAGTGTGTTATGTATTTCCAATGAGCCTGTGTTGCGAAAATTTGACGGTACAACAAAAAATAAATGTAACATAATTTGTCGCGCAATCAGTTTCGATATGCCCTGTTAAATGATTCAAATAACACAAAAATCAATCAGAGAGATCAGTTCAATGACAAAATTTTTCTTCTTGTCATTACGACAGAATCCTGAGGTGTTTGGTCATTCAAATGTAATTCAACATCAACTTTGTGATTTAGAAGGAATCCAGTTGTTGGACTCTGACTTTGGTCAAACCCTGTCACCAACATTCCTGAACCTAAAACCAGTGTTCATGATAACTATCATTACTCCTCAAAATATATATTATTATTAATAATAACTAGAATAACGTCAGGCAGGTGATTCATGACTGAAAACACACGCTTGTATAAAAGGTGTTGCATCTACTTCTGTCGACGTTTCAAAATTGACCCTCCTTACATTCTGTACATTCAATTTTCCAAAAATCAAAGATTCCAATTTTCTTCTAAATCATCCAAACCAAAATGTTAACTTGTTCTGTCTGTGCTTTTTTTTTTAAATCACCAACTATCCGTTTTACTCAGAACAACAAAAGATAAGACGGTTGTAGGTGACGTGATCAACGCTTTTTAATTTAAAATATATGACGCAGCGCTGTACTTCTCATCCTGTGTCTGGTGTTCAAATTCCTCTGGGCCACTACGCAAAACCTTAAATCATCGTCATAGAGACCTCACAGAATGTGGACAGGGTAGCATTACCAACAACAACAACAACAACAAAAGGGATGCTAACTACAATAGAATTGAATGAAGGTGAAATTGTTGCACGGTATATAGCACAACTGTCTTGCAGGCACCAAACATTCGAGTCCCAATACGCAGACCTTTCACGATCCCATCCATCTCTCTCCCAACTTCATTTCCTGTCAATAAAAATTCCTGATAATAAATCTTAAAAAAATAATGTATGATAACTAATAAATTAAATAATTCATTGATAAAAAGAACTAAGCATGTTAAGATGAAAAATAATTATTAGAAAAGTCACAAACTAATAAAATCATAAAACTATTATGAATAAATTAATTCTAATAAAATACTAGAAATCTTATAACATTCAGGTGAACAAATAATCTAAAATCATAATAAAATAAAACTGATTGATCAAACAAATTCAAAGTTAAAATCAATGAAAAAAAAACGGACAAAAACATTCATTCATTAATTTATTTTGCTTCAGCTTAGTCCCTTTATTTATCAGGGGTCGCCACAGCGGAATGAACCGTCAACTATTGCATATGTTTTACTCAGAGCATGCCCTTCCAGTGTCAACCCGGTACTGGGAAACACCCATACACACTCACGTCCACATAAGCACTCATACACTACGGCCAATGTAGCGCATGTATTTGGAATGTGGTGGAACCCGGAGGAAACCCACACAAACACAGGGGAACATGCAAACTCCACACAGAAATGCCAACTGGCTTGGGACTCAAAGATCTTCTTACTGTGAGGCGACACACACATTTGTAACCATCTTTGTGGGGACTACCTAAAGACATGATGATTTTTACTGTACTTTTTTTAATCAGGCGAAGAACCATATGGTGAACGTTGATTTCAATATAATTTAAAGGCGTTTAAAAAAGTCTTGTAATAACCTCCAGTAGTACAGGGGTTTTCCAATTTGTATTTCAATGAGCACCCTAGAGTGGCATAAATATTATTGTAAATTTTATGAAGCTTCAAGTTGTGTAGTCATTTCAAAGTAAGTTCAACCAACCCTCACAGGAAGCATTTAGCTTTTTTACACTTTAAAAAAATTTCATTCTGTGTGATTTATGAGCCGTGTTCATCATGGGGACCAAAAAAAATGTCGCCAAAAGGTCAAAATGTACTGGCATTTCTTTACTTGTGGGGAAATTTGGTAAGGAATATAAGGTAAAACACATATACATGGACACAAATGATCAGATAATGAGTAACAACAAGGCACTGAGTGCAAACATAAACCCACAAGCATTGGCTTGACACCTCACCCTGACGGAATTACCCTGGCATTGTCACACTAATTTGGGCATCTATTAAGGACATCATGATCTAATGTTTCTGATGAAGACAAGCACAGCAGGTTAATCCGTGACAACTACAGGAACAATGGCTGGAGTCACGGCAGCATGAGCTGAGCTTACTTCAAATGACTATACAACTTCAAGCATTTAAACATATACTTTTGCTTCATGAAATAAAATGCATTTACAATTTATATTTTTACCCCTTTCTAGGGGACTCAATGAAATACAAAATTTGAAAAAAAAAAAGCATAACTTATTAAAAATTCTGCTGCGACATTTGAAAGGTCGGGTTAGAGTTTTGCGTCAACAACATGAAAGCATGGATGCATCCTGCCTTGTATTAACGGTTAAGGCTGGTGGTGGTGATGGTGTAAAGGGATATTTTCTTGACATACTTTGGGCTCATTATTACCAACTGAGCATCGCGTCAACGCCACAGCCAACCTGAGTATTGTTGCTGAACATGTCCATCCCTTTATGACCACAGTGTACTCATCTTCTACTTTCAGCAGGATAACCAAGCGCGAATCATCTCAGACTCATTCCTTAAACATGACAATGAGTTCACTGTACTCAAATGGCCTCCACAGTCACCAGAACTCAATCCAACAGAGCACCTTTGGGATGTGGTGGAACGGGAGATTAACATCATGGATGTGCAGCCGACAAATCTGCAGCAACTGCGTGATGCTATCATGTCAATATGGAGCAAAATCTCTGAGGAATATTTCCAGTACCTTGTTGAATCTATGCTACGAGAGGTTAAAGGCAGCTCTGAAGGCAAACAGGGGTCCAATCCTGTACTGGCAAGGTGTACCTAATAAAGTGGCCGGTGAGTGTATATTGAATTCAATGCTAGTGAAGTTACCAAATGGTTCTTCTCCTGATAAAAAAAAAAATTACATGTAGTAACTGCTTTATAAAGTTAAAAGGGTAATTCATCTAAAACTTACATGAGTTTTTTTATTCTGTTGAACACATAAGATACTTTTTTATTTATTTATTATTTTGGGGGGTTGTTCACCTTTATTATGACAGGACAGTAGAGAATTCTGACAGGAAAGCATTGGGAGCAGAGAGAGGGCAAGGATCGGCAGAGGACCTCGAGCCGGGAATCGAACTCGGGTCGCAGTGGGCACGTTGGTGCTATATGTCAGCGTGCAGTACCACTAGGCTACTAACGCCAACACACAGAAGATACTTTGAAGAATGCTGAAAATCTGTAACTATTGACTTCCGTAGTATTTGTGTTTTTCCAACTATGTAAGTCAATGGTTACCAATTCTCAGCATTCTTCAAAATTTCTCCTTTTAGTTTTTAACAGAATAAAGAAACTCACAAAGGTTTGGAACCACTTGAGAGCGAGTAAATGAGAAAATCAGCATTTTTTTGGTGAACTATCCTCAATAAAAGCATTAGAGCACTACCTCCTTAAATCGGAAAACAACAAACATCACGCGATAAAAGAGAATAAATATATACCTACTGGATACGAGTTAGCCGCAAAACATCCAGGTGCGACACACTTTTGGCTAATCCTCTGTCCTGACTTTGACCCACAACACACTGAAAACAAACATCCCGCTGCGTCTGATCTCCGCTGTCGGAACGGTCGATCGCTGATGAAAACACACCTCAGCTCAGTTTCATCTGAAGCTGAAAATCAGGTCAAAGCCTGGTCTTTACATCCACATGGAGGTGAAGTGGGAATTGTGTGTGTGTGGACTGAATGGGGGTTTAATCCTTCTCAGTACAGTTATGGGATAAACACTGCTGTTCTCTTAAAGTCGGACATTAATGGACAGTAATAACCATAGTGTCTGACAGAGAAACAGATAGCGGATGAGTGGATGCTAAAATACATCACTTTATTAGCATGTCTGTGTGCTTGATTTTATATCCTAGTGGGGACTTAAACCTGAACACACACAGGCTCATGGGGACTTGAGTCAAAGAGGGGACCAAAATCGAGGTCACATCCTTGAACATCCTTATAAATCACACAGAACTAAAAATTATTCATTGGATTTACTCATTTTTTCAGTTAACCAGTAGGAAACTATTTATTTGTCCTGAATGCAAACAAACAGATTAGTAATTAGTAATATATTTAACTTAATAGTTTAAATTCATCCCATATAAATTGTTTGCAACTAGTTAGCTTAAATAAACTCAGTAAATGCAATGAATCGTTTTATTTAGTGTACTGTTTGCATCATTATGGCTATGAGAGTCCTCACTGGGATATAGAAACAAGTCTGTGTGTGTGTGTGTGTGTGTGTGTGTGTGTGTGTTTCAGTATTGCGTAACACCTCAGACGGGTTTTTGGTGGCTGGATAGAAACTCACAAGCACAGATGGAAAACAAAAGCTGCTTTTCACTGATTTCACTCTTTTCCTTCATCGCTCTGTTCTACCAATCCCTCCCTCCCTGGATAAGCTGATGCTCCACGTCCTCAGGACAACTTGCATGTATATTAGAATATATGTAAACAAGGCTTTTATGTTCCAAAATTATGATCCAAAATTCAGGAAAAACAAAAAAGCATGATGCTAGCATGTTCTAGCATGGTTAACACATTGCTAGCATTAAAAAAAGCATGCTAAGTTGGTAACTATTTTAATTTTAACACTACGCTAGTGCTTTATAACATGTTGCTAGCATGTTTCTACCCTGTTTTACCACATTGCTTTAATATATGTTTCCCATTAATTCCATTTTTTAATAGTGATAATGGTTAAGTTTACTTATAGAAAGTTCCTAGCATGTTTAGCACATTGCTAGGATTATTAATCATGCCGCTAACATATTTTAATTTGGAGTTAACAATGCTAACACTCACTAACATGTTGCTAGCTATGTTTTACACACAAGGACCATGTTTTAATGTGTTGCTCCTTTTAATTTACACCTCCTAACAGTTTAATAATGTTTAATCATGTTGATAGCAACTTTTAGCATGTTTTAGCTTAAAACTATCATCTAACATGTTTAACATGTTTCTACAATGAAGTCAAATGCTGCTAGCGTAGTTCAACATGTTTTAGTCACAGACAAAATATTTAGCATTAATTAGCATGTTGCTAGTATGTTCTTAATATGTTTAATGTGTTGGTAGCATATTAATCCTAGACTACTCTAAATTAACACAAATTAGCATTTTTGGCACATGGCTAACACATTTTAGCTGTTGTTGATATAATGTTTATCACAGTGCAAGTATAGCATGTTTTAACATGTGCTAATACATTGTTAGCTAGTATTAGCATACTAATTTAGCATACTTTTAGCATACTAACCTAGCTAGCATTAGCATGCTGATATCCTGTTTTACCATGCTGCTAGCATGATTTAAAGTTTTTATATTCTACCCTAGCTGCTAGGCTTTGGTAGAAAAAAACAGAGAGAAAACAAAACGTTTCTCCCCTTAGCTTACCCAGTCAATTATGCTACTTCCCGGACAACATTACCCATAATTCATTTCACTTGAGAAAAAATGTTTAGTATTATTGAGCATGTTGCTAACATGTTTTAATATGTTTAACATGCTGCTAACATGTTCACACTGTACTACATTAAATTAACACAATTTAGCATTTGTGGCACATGGCTAACTATGTTTTAAATTTAACATTGAAAAACGTATATAGTTAACTATATGTTTTTCAATGCTAAATTTAAAACAAAATGGTTCTAGATTGTAAAAAAAATTAGCATTTTTGTCACATGGCTAACACATTTTAGCTGTTGTAGATATGCATATAATGTTTAACAGTGCTAGCAAGATGTAGCATGTTTCTAGCATGTTGTAATACATTGTTAGCTTGTATTAACAATTGAACTATATTAACAAACTGTTTTTCCATGCTAAATTTAAAGCACAATGGTTCTAGCTTGTTAAACGAATTAGCATTTGCTAATGTTGCGTTCACATCAGAGGTGGAAGAAGCATCAAGCGTGAATGATTTACATGTTAAGTCAATGCAAAGACGCGAATAGACATTCTGCGGCACGATACGCACGAATGAGGCAGCGCAAATGATGCGATACGCGCAAATGAAGTGGTGCGAGTCAAGCAATTTGCGCGACTGACGCACTTAACACGTGTATTGTACAAATCGCTGGAGTTCGAAAATCTGAACTTCAGTGAACATTCGTGCCCCGTTAACCAATCAGGAGCTTGCTCTTGTGGGGGCGTGATTATGACGTACCGCCTGTTGTTGGTGTCCCGGGGTAAAATCCTCCTGTCGACAACGACAACAGTTGATCCAACTGGGCTTAGCTCAGTTAGAAGCACATCTGAAAGCCTCCATCATCCAGGTATAGTTTCTGGAGGAGCTGAACTCACAGAGCTGGGTGCACCTCTGAAAGGATCTATTGGACTTAGCCTTTTCAGCCTTCATAAAGCACACAAACACAGCTATTCTCTCAATAAAATCCATGTTAGCCATTTAGCAACAAAGCTAAAGTCACCGGGCAGACAGAAGACCCGCCCATGACGCGAATCCGCATCTGTTGTGACGTGAATTTGACGCGCGAATGAAGCGGATTTGATGTGGGAATGAAGCGAGTAAACTCTAAATGTTCACGCGTCTATTTACCTGCGAATATCGCGATTTATCCGTGCGTACCGCGTCTGGTGTGAACCCAGCATAAAACATTTTAGCTGATGTAGTTATGCTTATAATGTTAAACACAGTGCTAGCATGAAGTAACATGTTTCAATCATGTTCTGATACATTGTTAGCTTTAACTCTGGCTGCGTCCGAAACCGCATACTTCCATACTATACAGTACGCTAAAATCAGTATGCGAGAAGTGCTTCCGGAGAGATTCTGAAGTGCGCATTCCATGCACGCTATGCTATCCCATGATGCCCCGCGAGAGAATTTTTGAATGGAACAGAAGCGACGCAGCTGACGCAGGTAGGTCACGTGACCATGGCAAAATGGCGGATGTAGTACGTCCGAATTCCATTCATAATTTCCACAATTATACTATATAGAATGTACTTTTCTAACGGCCGAGTAGTACGTTTAAATTCAAATGCAGCACCTACTGAGTAGTAGGCAGTTTCGGATGCATCCTATATGTTTTTTAATGCTAAATTAAAAACAATGGTTCTAGCTAGTAGAATTAGCATTTCTGGCTCATAGCTAACATTTTAGTTGTTGTAAGCGCTAGCAAAGAGCTAGCATGATGTAGCATGTTCTAATATGTTGTTAGCTTGTATTATACACATTTACTATTGTGGATAAACCAATTGCATATTTGCTAACAGATTATTTTACACGTGCTATGTTAATATTTGCATTATAACATTGTTTATTAATTGTTATGACACCTATTCAGTTTTCTACATAACAATAGACGTACAAATTGACTAGTTAAACTGAAATCTAAAGCATGTCTGCCCAAAAACAGCTACCGTGGGTTTTAAATTCTGCTTTAAATGCCAGCTTTCAAGACAGATTATATAATCAGGGTATTCTGTCCTATTGTTCCCAGAAAGGGTCAAACAAAGATTAGCGCGCTACAAAAGCAGCGTGGAAACATTAAGACTCGGGCAGAAGCACTGGTCAGCAGGTTCACCAACGCTGGTTAAGCTCTGCTGGGAAAAGCCATCCTGAAATCAGATCAACATCAACAATCTGTCAGCGGATGCGTCACAATACACGCCGTGTGTGCAGATGGTACTGTATAGCTGCACATGATGACGCCACACACAGCTGCCAGTGCCGTAATTCACCCTATGCAAACACCTACACAGAAATAAGGTTTAATGTCAACTAATGCGCTTAACAAAAAAATCTAGGTATGAAATCGGTGAACTCTCCCTGACTTTAATAAAGTCACATTTTTGCAATTTCTCAGATGGCTTAAGATATTGTTGCAAATGTAAAAAAATAAATTAAAATTAGGTGTCCTTCATGTCTTAATGTTTATATTAATGTGTCAGTTAATGTTTGTCACAAGCTATAAAAAGTGATTAATATATGATTATTCCCATTAATTATTTAGCTAAAATAATAGTGCTCACCAGAATCAAAAAAGTTTAAATAAAGCAATTAATTTTCAAGTAAATAATGCTAAAAGAAACTTAATGGATATCAAAGTTTTTTGTTTGTAATGTTAAATTTTTTTTAAATATATATTTTTATTTATTTAATTAAGTTTATGTTTATTATTTATTTTATTATTATTATTATTTTTATTTATTTATTTATTTATTTTAATGCTAAAAAGCCCTTAATGGATATAAAAGTTGATTTTTTGTTTGTAATGTTTTAATTACATTTAATTTATTATTATTTTTAATTAATGTATTCGTTTTATCTTTTTTATTTATTCATTTTATTTATTTTTCATTTTATTTTAAAGCTAATTCTATTACATTTTCAAATTTATTTATTTAGTTTTTTTATTTATTTTATTTTTCATCTATTTTATTTTATTATTTTAATTTAATTATATTTCATTTTAATGCTAAAATGCCATTAATATATATAAAAGTTTATTTTTGTTTGTAATGTTTTAATTTAATTTAATTTATTATTTTTTTTAATTAATAATTTTTTTTACATTTTATTTTATATTTATTTTATTTTATTTATTTATTATTTTAGTGCTATTTTGATTACATTTTCAAATTTATTTATTTAGTTTTTTTATATAATTTATTAATTAATTCATCTTTTTTATTTTAGTATTTAAATGTAATTACATTTTATTTCAATGCTAAAAGGCCCTTAATGGATATAAAAGTTTTATTTTTGTTTCTAATGTTTTAATTTTAATTTATTTAGTGTTTTATTTATTTATTTAATGTTTTATTTATTTAGTAAGTTAGTTTATTTTTTTATTTTATTTGAATTTTTATATTTTAATTTACTTTATTTTTACATGTTATTTTAATAAGCTAAATATAAACACAATAGCCATTTTATTCCTCTCTTTGAACAAAACAAACAAACCATAAAACTGCTGAGCATCAGATTATAATAAGATTATTATACAAGACTATTAAGGAATGAAACATTTTAGGGAGAAAAAAAGCACTTGTACTTCACCAAAATCAGCATTGCACACAAATACTGCATATCTATTTACACAGTTTAGCTTTAACTAAATAAATTGCAAAGTAATACAGAAAATGTTCATGTGAATGACACTTTCTCCCACATTTTCCTCATATTTGTTCTCCAAAGTACAATGTGGGTTATTATCATTAAATTACAACAACTCAACTTATTGAAAAGCTACTCGTCAGAAAAATACCAGGTAAAATGTTTATAAAAATTTTAACATTCTGTTAAAACCGAATTAACACTTAAAATAAAGCAACTACGAACTAAACATTAGCAACAAACTACTAAACAAACTAAAGTCAATATGACACAATTCATCAACATCATCATCACCATCATCATCACTCCTGTTGCTTTACGCCTGTCAGTCTGAACTTCCTGTTAGATTACTTCCAACACAACTTCAAACTCCACTACTGATACATACAATTTGTACTCTAGGTAACCAAACACCAGGCGATCGGAATCAAGTTAAACATTACCTTGATCACAGCACAGTTTGTGACTCTGCAAAATCCAGCTTAGGTTTTAAGAGTCATGACTCACAGACGTCCTCAAACCGAAGGCATTTTAAAGAGGTTAGCCATTATTCGATGAGCCAGCATTGAAGAAAACGTCATGGCGGTGAATTCGAGTCAAATGACGGCTCCCCCTCTCTCTCTCTCTCTCACTCACACACACTCTCGCTCTCTGCTTGACTCTTGAGCCTCAGGCCAACGCAGGACCCAAACAAAAGGTGATTTCCTTCACAGTCCCGCCCTCTGTCTCCTCCCTCACCAACAACACGGCTCACATTTCAATCTTCAAACACGTTCTCATCCACTACAGATCATGGGATTTATATGTACAGTATGAAGCTTTTATGTATAGTGTTTACGCCACTTCATTTCTATTCAAATCATCTAAACAATAGTGTGAAGTTAATATGGGTTAATATGATTATCAAATGTTTCCACTTGTCCTTCACGTTCTTTATTAAAACCTAAAACTGGCTTACAGTGAGATATGGTTAAACAAATTTAAATACTCAAATCGTACATTGTAAAAAAATCTGCCTCAGTATATTGTGATTCGTGTTAGTTTGTTGTTTTATTTAGGATTATGTATTGCATTTTGGTCCTTTTATCGCTACTCTGTCCAATTTTTATGTTAACAAATTGAACTATTTTAGTCATATGAAACAATATAATAAATAAGAAACAGTATAAAGAGAGGATTAAGCCTATAAGATAACAGATAAAGTCCAGGCAGTTTAGTACTAGGTTTATATACTGTAATTTACAACACCAAACCTGACAATACATCACTTCACACTTTTAATAGTATCATTAAGAGTCACTTTTACAAACGTTTCTGCATGAAATCTTGTTATATAAAGAGGGCCCCGTTTACACTAGTTCAGATCAAAAACGATCCGCGTCCAGACTAGCGTTTCAACTAGAGTTTCTGAACATATCTCCGTCCACACTACGCCACCAAAAACGTATATCACGTGACCATTCGCGCACTCTGGGCATGCGCGTTCTAGTATAAACAGAAAGCATGCGTCACGCTCGGCATTTGGTTATTGTTAGTCAACAAACGCCGGTTGAACAATGAACGCGATGGCAAAGAAAGCAAGAGAGGTATTTTTGTGGACAGATGACGAGGTCGAGTTGTTACTAAACGTAACAAATGAATAACTGCACAATGGCGCCTAAAACAGACAATAGTGCAAACAACGCTCCCATTTCTGTGTCAATGTTGTTGTTTACAGTGAAGGCTGGTCTGCTGTCTTCCGGTAGTGTTAAAGCCATGTGTTATAGTCATGTGATAGGGGCTTGACGAATAAGGGAAGGATACGCAATGACACAAAAGCCCCAATCAGCTAGCGAATCTCAGCAGCCCCGCCTCCGTTTTCAGATGTCTCCGTTTTCCCTCATCCACACTGAGAAAGAGCAACAGCGTTTCAGAATGAAAACAGCTAATCTAGCGTTTACAAAACACTCAGTTTTCGGCGCTCGAAAACTCCGGCGTAGTGTGAACGGATGGCGTAACCGTACCAAAACTTATGCAATTTCAAACTTAAACGCATTAGTGTAAACGGGGCCAAAGATTAAGGTCCCATAAGTTAACTCAAAAGCATAAATAAAATGATAAATAATGATAATAATAATAAATACAAAAAATGTAAAAAAAAAACTGGGTATGTTGTCATGGATCGCCTGTGATAACCGCGGCTAGTGTCACTGTTTGGCAAACAGTGCTGACCATTATGTCTCGTTTCCATTGAGTGGCACAATACGGTAGGGTACGGGTCACCTTTATCAGGCTTGCGTTTCCACTAGCAAGGGTATCCTTTTGGTGGGCATGGTGTACGACAGAGATTCAGTCGACGTCATTCTCGCTCGAATAAATGTCGACAGTCAAGCTGTACAGGTCGTTCAAATATCATATGAGAAGCACTTCTCACAAAACAGATGCTTCATACACATAAATACTTGTGTATAAATGTTTATTACTAACTTTTCTATGAACATGATTTGATTGAAACTGCAGATCAATGACAGTGTGAAATAGCCTACAGTAACGTCTGCAATTATATAAACTAAATAAAAGGTCACGGTCCCTTTAAGGCAGGGGTGTCCAAAGTCGGTCCTGGAGGGCCGTTGTCCTGCTGACTTTAGCTCTAACTTGCTTCAACACACCTGCCTGGAAGTTTCTAGTATACCTAGTAAGAGCATGATTAGCTTCTTCAGGTGTGTTTGATTAGGGTTGGAGCTAAACTCTCCAGGACACTGGCCCTCCAGGACCGAGTGTGGACACCGCTGCTTTAAAGCATGTCATTTCACTTGGTCGGCCATCTCTGAAACGCCTCTCGGGCAGTACGCTTAGGCATTCCGTCTGAATGAGGAAACATCAAATTCTCCAAAATTGTTAGCCAAACTTAAGATTACATTACAGATTACATATTACACATTACCAATATAATTAAACAACGACTGTTGCATAAGTTTATTTTCTTAACGTCTGAATCAAATAAAATATGCTTATTTTCAGGTTGCCAGAGCCGATACGCATGCGCACTCGAAAGGAACGAGATCACGACACCAACCTCATTTACACCCATTCTACCCATTATCATCCTCAGAATAATGCTTTATCTGACCGCGCTGCTCTTCTGAAGTAATTCACAACTTGGTCTTAATAGCGAATCTCCTTCAGAAATGACAGCGACTCTTTGTTTACAAGTTTGTGAGCGTTTGAGTAGTTGCTGTCATGTTATATGCGTTTGACGGACTGTACCATGCGTTCATTTCATACAGATCACAGAAAACTTATGCTTACAAGTGCAGTTGGTTCATTTAAAGTACAGATTTTAAGCTTTATATGGATATATTTCTTGTGTATGTGAAGCAAGCATCTGAGGCTGCTTTCACACCTGTGAATCGATTCAGTTGTTCCGAAACAGAGATAACAATTGTTACATTGTTGCTCTTTGCTCTTGGAGCGGTTTGCTTTCACACTGCAAAGTTTCTAATCGGACCAAAAGAGCTAAAACAAGTCACGTGCGAGTAAACTCTCCTCACATTAGTCAGAGTGTCAGGGTTTATTTTGTAGCGTCCCGCTAAGCTGTCAGGAGAGGTGGTGGTTTGGTGGTGATTGACAGGGTGAGCGCGCGCGACGTGTCTGAGGAGAGACGGATGAGAAGCGGTGGAGGGAGAAGGGAGGGAGGGGTGAGAAGGGTGCGCGACGATGCCTATTTGAGGACCGGAGGGAGACGCGAGATTACCGGGAGATCATCACTCGTTTGCGGGCATCCGGAGACTCGCGAAACTTCCCGCCCTACTCATAATTCTCTCTTCATATAGCCGTAAGCCTATCACATATCTATAAAACACTGTGATATAACCGCGCTCGGATCGGATCACTTTCTCACTGCAATCGATCCGCTCCAGGGTTCGTTTCAATCGAGCCGAGACCACCTTACTCAAGCGATCTCAGAGCGATTACTTTGGCGCGGAACAGAGTGCGATTGCCCTGTTCACATATGCCAATCGAACCGCACTAACTGGGCAAACGAGATACGTTCCGAAACAAAAGTGTAGGTGTGAAAGCACCCTGAGATTCCAGTGCATTTGTTGACCAGCATATTGTCATGTAAGCACACGTCTGATCCGACCTTTCCCCCGGAGAAACGTCAGTCTGTAGGGATAGATGATTGGCTTCTGCACTAATAGACGGGGCTTGATTTGCCATATTGACATTACACTTTTCCCCATTCAAAACTATTCGAGTGACATGTCTTTTGTGTATTCTTTGCCAGGAGTCAGAAGGGAAAAAGATGGTGTGAACACCAACCAGCCAAAAAGATGGCAAGGAGGGAAAATCGAACCTGGGTTCGGACCAGGCAATTGAAACAAGTATGAAAGAACCCTTAAGAACTGACCCGACCATGGTCAAAAAGCAAGCAGGATTAATATTTACATTCGTTTTTTTTTTTGCATAAGACAATTCAAAGGCTCACTGGTTAGCACTGTCACCTCACAGCATGAAGGTGGCTGGTTCGAGTCCCAATTGGGCCAGTTGGCATTTCTCTGTGTGCGCTATAGGTCAATTGGATTAACTAAATTGGCTGTAGTATACGAGTGTGTGTGAATGTAAAAGTGTATGGGTGTTTCCCAGTGCTGGGTTGCGGCTAGAAGGGCATCCACTGCATAAAACATGTGCTGGGATAGTTTGGCAGTACATTCAGCAGTGGTTTCCCCTGATAAATAAAGGACTAAACTAGATAAATGAATGAATGTTTACAGATATGCCTGTACAGTGTAAATGTAGTCAATGGGGACAATATCCGATCTGACATGGGGCGAGATAATGATGACAGAATTTTCAGAAATCCACCTTGTGCCAAAACCACAGGACGCAAGCAGAACGCTATAATACACCTGTCAATCAAAGCAAATAAAGCATCCGTCAACTGTAATGTTCTAACAAGGCCTCTGTCAGCACGTTTGTCAGCGGTCTCTTCATTCTTGTCAATCTTCTGAATCTCTGATGTGGCTCCAGTCAAGTCAAAGCAAGTCAAGAAGAGGATCATTTATAATCAGATAAGTCCAGTGTTAAGTGCACTTTTAATGAAATACGCAGACCAATTTCTCTAACCACAAGTGTTTTATATAAAAACACATAACATTCATGGACAATGATTTTTTTTCCCTCCTGCACTAACTAGTTTGTCCACAAGTTGGCGACAGTGATCCAAGCCCAGTGTTTGGCAGATGGAAAAAATAATGGAAGACAAAACTACAGCAAAACAAGATTGCAAGCAACAATAAACATCTCACAGTTACTATTCAAACACACAATTCTAGTTTAAATGGCTACATTTTAAGTCATATCTTCTGGAGAATTCTGGAGGATAATGAGGACACAAATGAACTATACCGGCTTTAAATATACATTAAATGTTAGAAAACCCCCTGAAAAAGTCACATTTGAGCCAAAATCAATGTTCCACACAGATGCTGCATATTTATTAAAATTGTTTGGCTATAATTAAATGCTGACTCTTGCAAAGTATTACAGAAAACGTTAATGTGAAGCCACCTTTGCTCCCCAAAGTACAATATGTGTTATTATTATCGTCAAAGTATTTTTACTATAAAATAATACAAAACACATTCAATAAAATGAACTATACAGTTTTTTTTTTTCATTTATTTTATTTATTTATACAGGGAGAATGTACAACATGACATGTTGTGCCAGAGTTAGCTTTAAAGCTAATTTACATCAATAGTCCCTGGGCAGGAAGTTGTGCCAAATTTAAACGTAAAAAAAAAAAAAAACCTTATATTTTTATATGTTTATATACGCATATTTGATTTTGTTTAAGCCAGATTTTACTTATATAGGTTTATATATATATATAGGTCAGGTTTTACATATATATTCCATGTTAAAAAAACTAAAGAAAAAACTCTGAAAAAGTCACATTTGAATAATGAATGTCCGAATTATTTGATATATTTATAAAAAAAAATTATTACTTATAAAAAATAAGTAAATTATATTATATATAATAAAATATGGTGCCCCACACCAGTGATGATATACAGCCCTATAGCACTGCTACGAGTGTGATATTGCGTTTATCCAACAGTTCGATGGCATAATTGTGTTTATTAAAGGGCCATGAAACCCCCGTCGTTTCAGCAGGGTGTTTTCACACCTCTACTTTGGAAAAAGTCAGAAAAGTGGGCGTGTCCAGCTCTGTTTAGGGGGGAGTGTCGGAAGAACTAAAGTGGGCGGGTGTGGGAGTGTCTATTTGGGCACGCTGAGTTTCGGAGTCAAAATACACACACAGGAGAAAGTGATGGTGTTTACCCTACATGGACATCTGTAGTCGAATTATTTGCCAAATTATTAAAAGGTGGACTTTAACTGCAGTTTGGCTCTTTCATTCAGGGAATTCATTCATGCCCCTCGCAACAAACAAGATATTTGATTCGAGGATCTGCTCTAAGCGTGTATTTTTTCCTACTGACCAAACATGCGACTGTCATAAGATGTGTTGTGAGAACTAAGCTGCATCAACTCAAGCTACTCCTATTTAATGTGGGATTAATGAAAAAACACACAGATTACAAATCAAAATGTAGATGCCATCATTCACTTACTTTCTCACCCATAAGCTGCACAACATGAGTTCATTTATGCATTAGTGCTTGTGCTTCACACGGAATGCTTACGCGAAGAAAATGTATGTGCATGACAAAATAAGCAGCCCGGTCTCACTGTGTAGATATAGTGCAGTTAAACGATTCATTGCGACTAATCGCATTCAAAATAATAGCTTCGGTTTGCATAATCATTTACGTCTACTGTGAATATGTATGTATATATAAACGCATGCATACACTCACCGGCCACTTTATTAGGTACACCTGTCCAGCTACTCGCTAACCCCTATTTCCAATCAGCCAGTCACATGGCAGCAACTCAAAGCATTTAGGCATGTAGACATGGTTGAGATGATCTGCTGCAGTTCAAACCGAGCAGAAGAATGGGGAAGAAAGGTGATTTAAGTGACTTGAACGTGCCATAGTTGTTGTTGCCAGACGGGCTGCTCTGAGTATTTCAGAAACTGCTGATGTACTGGGATTTTTACACACAACAATCTCTAGGTTTGCAGAGAATGGTCCGAAAAAAAGAGGAAATATCCAGTGAGCGTCAGTTCTCTGGGTGCAAATGCCTTGCTGATGCCAGAGGTCAGAGGAGAATGGCCAGACTAGTTCCAGTCTGTTGGGGATGTTTTCATTCACTCTGAGGTGATTTCGAGACTAATTTGGTCACAACCTTCTCCGTATTTAAGCAAATAGAATGATTTTTAGTGACAAATCTTATTTTGATACATATTCTGGGGAAATGCTTTGAAAAATTACCAATACACAGGGCAAATCCACTTTCCTTTCGTTATGTTTGGGGCTGTTTTTGCCCCACTGACTTCCATTATAATCACATTTTTTAAAGCCATGACACCATATAATCCTGCATCCTTGATTCTTGGTGGTTTTCCCTGTTGGGAAGAGGTTGAATTTTACAATTTTACTGTTGATCATCAGTTGCAGTGTAAAAAAAAGCTTATTTTCTGCCTCCCATATTGAGTGTAGTGTCAAAATAAAAACAAAATATGCAGCTCAGCTCTCAGAACATAGTAAACATTGTACGTGTATTTATGCACACATCCTATCTGCTGTTTTTCTCCATAGAACTCCATGTAAAAGCCAGAAAGTTATTTGCACAGGCCCATCTAAAGAGTTAATGGTGGCAATTGACGATCAACAATAAAAATGACACATTTTACCTCTTTAAACCAATAACGATCAAGAATGCATGATTATAATAAGTCATGGCTTTCCGATCAAAAAATGTAATTATAAATGAGTCAATAGGGCAAAAACAGCCCCAAACAAAACGAAAGGGTTGTCAAGTTCAACAGTACACAAGGGTTAAAAAGGAGTTTCATTACTAACGCTGAGCAAACAAAGAAATACATTAAACAAATCAGGTTCAAAATGACTAATAAAAGTGCATATCTTGCAACAAATGTATGTATTATGCATGGAAAGTGTATATTCTGTCTTCTGCTCTCATTTAAACAAGATACCGTGTCACGCCTATGAAAGCCAATTATAACAGCATTCATTGCATTTCATCTCTGTCTTCTGAAGCACAAGTAAATTATTATATAAGAAAAAAGGCCCTCAGCAAATTCCATTTTTCATTGGATGGTTTTGCACCAGTTTATCAGGAAGTTTGACTCATTGGGCTCTATTTTAACAACCTAGGTGCAAAGTCTAAAGCACATGGCGCAAAAGCATAAAAGGCATGCCCGAAATCACTTCTGCTATTTTAAGGATGGAAAAATACACTCTGTGCTCTGCTGCATGGTCTAACAGGGTTGTGCTTATTCTCTTAATCAGTTCTGGGTGTGTTTTGAGAATAACATGCATTAAAGCAATCAGAGACTCATCTCCCATTCCCCTCTCGTTTGCTCAGTTAGCGCGGTTCGTTTGGCATATGTGAAACCCCCAATCGCGCTCGAATCCGTGGCAAATCAATCGATCCGAGATCGCTTGAATGAGGTGGCCTCGGCTCGATTGAAACGAACTCTGGAGCGGATCGATTGTAGTGAGAAAGCAATACGATTCGAGCCCGGTTATATCACTGTGTTTTATGGATATGTAATAGGCATACGGCTATATGAAGAGAGAATTATGAGTAGGGCGGGAGGTCATTCAACAGACATCCCAAGTCTCCTAGAAGTTTCGGGAGTCTCCCGCAAATGCACACAGACTCCAGGATGCCCGCAAATGAGTGATATAATCTCCCGGAAATCGCGTGTCTCCCTCCCGGTCCTCAAATACAGTGCACACCCTTCTCACCCCTCCCCACCGCATCCTTCCTCGCTATACAGACACGTTGCGTGCACCCTGTCAAACACCACCAAACCACCACCACCCCTGACACACACACACACACACACACACACACACACACACACACACACTGAATCAGGGTAGTTCAGCTTTTAGTGTTTAAGTTCAGTTCAGTTTAGCTCAGTTCAGTGTGGTTTAAATCATTACTGAGAGTCCAAACACTGAAGAGCAAATTCGTCGATGCGTAGCTCAACCGATCCTGAACTATGCAAGCCAGAGGCGACAGCAGAGAGGGAAAAAAAAACTTCGCTTTATAAATAAACTTGCCTTTCCTTGCATGATGTATGCTGAACATGGACGAATATAAACCCAATCAGAGTAATGTTAACCTATTTTGCTCACGAGATGTGGATAAAGGCTGAATTATACAAAAACATGATAAAAGAGGACGATAGATGGCCTGTGTGTATCGTCACTGTTTGTTTTGTCCTCTGATTGGCTCATTGTCCACCTTGGTTTTACATAACTTTTTAATGTGCATTTTCGAAAATGATGCGCGTCTTGACGTTTCTATCAAGATTTTTTAAAATGCGATATTGCAAAATAAAAATAGGTGCATGAAAACGCAGCTAATGAGTAAAAGCAGTGAGACAGAGGAGTGAAACACAAACAGAGACTCTCTGATGGCTCTATTCCTGCAGTCTTGGCAGCAGAAGGACCTGAAAGGGCTAATCTTATTAGTCTGACAGGAGGGATTAGGACACAAAATAGGGGGCCAGACGGGTGGACATGGAGGAAAGAGTCTGCGAAAGGAAAGAAAAAACGAGGTAGAAAGGATTGAAAAGTATATGAAAAGTAAATGCTGCACGGACAGTAACATCCCTGCATCGCTGATTAATTTACGCAACGCTTAAGAGCTTGTTGAGCGCAGATTACAGAACACATTGTCAGATTAAAGTTGTGTTGTTGCAGAAGTAGAAGTGATTGTTTCAGCGCTCTGGATTAGTTTGTGGCGTATGAATAGCGTTTCGCCTAAAGAATGGCCAACAGATTAGATTTGGAGTGATGTTGGACAGAAGCACGGGGAAGATTTATGCTTGCTTTCTGCTCTGTTAATTTAGTTACACACACAGGGGAGTTTAACAGACCGACAATGCCAAAAGCTACTGTTGTCTCACAAGTTTAAGGTGAGAAAATAGCTCATGCACACACACACACACACTTTCATTTCATTTTCATTTCATTCACCCGGCAGAATGAGTATAGAGTTTAAAGGCCACTTTATTTGATATATTTATTTTATTTAATGTTCATTAAGGCATTTATTTAAAAAATGTAATTATAATCATTTAGATTAGACAGATTAGACAGATTTAATTAATATTTTTATTACTATTTTTAAAAAATATTTATTTCATATATATATATATATATATATATATATATATATATATATATATATATATATATATATATATATATATTAAGATTTTTAAGATTATTAAGATTTTGATTTGGCAATTATTTGGTTGAATATTTATATAGGGCTTTATCAAAATATTTTATAATAACACTTTTTGATGTATTTTTGATAATGTAGAAATCTTTATATTATTTTTTATTATGATTTTAATTTGATACATTTATTATTTATTTATGTTTATATAGGCATTTATTGAAAAAATACACATTTCAATAAATATTTTTTTGATAATTTTGATTTAATTTACTTATTTAGATTTTTATTTGTCATGTTTATTAGTTTTAATGTTTATATACGGATTAAGTAAATAATTTTTTAATAATTTGCATATAGTGTTTTAATGTATTTAGCTTTTTAGTTGAAATGTATTAGTTTTTTAATGTATATATATAATAATAATATATACATTTTAATGTATATATGTAATAATACATTTTTATGATTTAAATGTCTTCATTTAATATAGATTTTTTGATTTTTATTTAATCTAATGTTTATATAGCCATTTATTTAACAATAAATACACATTTTAATAAATGAACTGATATATTTTCATTTAATTTGATTTTATAAAACACAAATTATAATACAGACATTATATATATATATATATATATATATATATATATATATATATATATATATATATATATATATATATATATATATATATATATTTGATAATTTTATATATTTATTCAGATTTTTATTTGGCATATTTATTATATTTAATGCTTATATAAGCATTTACTAAAATATTTTATATATTATATTATATAATATATATTCTTTATTTTATAAATCTTTTAAGATTTTTAGGTAATACATTCATTTTTCTTTTAATGTTTATATAGATATTTATTTTTAAATAATCGTTTTAATAAATAAATTGCTGTATTATTGGATTATTTAGATATAATTATATGATATTTGTTTAGATATTTTTATTTGCATTCATTAAAATATTTATGAAAATATATTTTGATACATTTTTTCATAGTTTAGATATCTTCTTTTATATATTTATAAAAAAATTATTTGATATATTTATTTGATTTAAGGTTTAGCTATTTATGTAAAAAATACACATTTTAATAAATGAATTGATGTGATTTTGGATAGTTTGTAAATAGCATTTTGATATATGTATTGAGGTTTTTATTTAGCATATATATTAGATTAAACGTTTATATTGGAATTTATTAAAATATTTTATACAAAATACACAGATTTTTGATAATGCAGACATCTTTATTTTAAATATTTATTCAGATTTGTATTTGATATATTATTTAATTGAATGTTTATATCGGCATTTAATAAATGTATATTATTTAGATACATTTTACATAGATATTTGATATATCTACTAAGATTTTTATTTGACATTTATTAGATTTAATAAATATATTAAAATGTTTTATTAAAATACATGTAACATGTAGATATCTTTATTTTATATATTTATTATCATATATAAAATGTATTATTATGCATTTTACGTTTATTAATTATTTATTATTATGTATTTATTTAGATTTTTATTTAACATTTTTTTGTTTTTCCATTAGCTCTTAAAAAAACTGTTTTTTTTTTTCAATTTTATCATCATACTTCAATTAAGTTTTAAAAATAGTTACTGAGATACTATTTAAGATACTATTCAACAGATAATATATTAAAGTAACATTTGTTTTAGTTATTTCAATTTTAATATCAAAATAAATTGCCATTTCTTTTTGTCAGTTTTCAGTATTTTAGTACTAAATTTTAGGACTAAAATGAATTCAAAATACACTTGAATAGTTTTAGTTAATAATAGCAACACTCCTCCAGACCCTGACATAGTAAGACTATTATTTACTGTATTCAAGAATAATTTTCAACCTCAGCTGAAGGTTTAATCTAACTACTCGAGGCACTTTTCCCTTCATTATATAGCTATGCAACACACACACACACACACACACACACACACACACACACACACACACACACACACACACACACACACACACACACACACACACACACACACACACACCTTTGAACTCACAGGAATGTGTCATGTCCTTTAGCATTTGTTCCAGGTCAATGTTTGGCTTCTGCACCCGCTGGCAGTTGAAGGCAAGTGATCCTGAAGCATGTGTGTGTTTGTTTAAGTATATTTATGTGTGTGAGTTTGTTTAAACACATACATTCACCTTATGCTGCATTCAGATTCATCTTATTAGTGGGAGAAAACCAGGGCCATATGGGCTGGCCACACAATCCTCTATTATATAAAGTAAAACTTATGATGATCACTGACATGACTGTTCTTCATCTTATGACCGATCTTGATGAACATAATGTGGAGAAATAATTACAGATATGTTACATTACAACATTACAACATATGGTATGAGAGTAAAGCTGGTTCTGGTAAACATCTGCGTTTAAATGAAGCAGAGTTTAATACAGAGACTCATAGCACACTTAAAAGCTATACAATAATTCGGTTTAAATTCCAATTTGATTTAATCGATAGAAATAGTCATTCTGTGATTATAACAGCAATTGGCATCACTTCTTAATGAACTATGGCTGTAGTAAATCCCAGACGTGAAATTACAACATACAATAGCATGTTTTTACTCCAAAATCGCCTCAAAACTACAGCTGAGTGTTTGAAATAAATCCTTCTGTAAGATAATTCCATTGTCGTGTCTTTATTAGTCAAGCTGAATCAAGGAAAGCAGATAAATCTTTTGTTTATTTCAATCCAGGCTCATTATGGATACATACCCCTGTATACATTTCTGGAGAGCGCAAAGATCCCGGGAGGTACACTTTTTAGGAGTTTTTGTTTTCACGAGTCCAGCAGAGGCCACTGTGTAAGATTTTCAGGTCTTAAAATTCTCTCGCAAATGCCAATCGTGCCTGCTGTTCTTACAAAAACCCATGAGAGGCTGATGTCGACTACTGACTGACTGACTGACCCCCACCACCCCACCGCTTTCCTTAAACCCAACCGATATTGTTTTTAAAAGCAACGATTGACATGTCCACCACCTTCTCTCAACAAAAACGACAGTGTTTTCAAAAGCACTGATTGACCCGTCCACCTCCTTCCCTAAACCCAACCGACAGTGTTTTCAAAAGCACTGATTGACCCATCCACCGCTCTCCCTAAACCCAACCGGCAGTGTTTTCAAAAGCACTGATTGACCCATCCACCGCTCTCCCTAAACCCAACCGGCAGTGTTTTCAAAAGCACTGATTGACCCATCCACCGCTCTCCCTAAACCCAACCGACAGTGTTTTCAAAAGCACTGATTGACCCATCCACCTCCTTCTCTGTTTTCAAAAGCACTGATTGTCCCATCCACCTCCTTCCCTAAACCCAACCGGCAGTGTTTTCAAAAGCACTGATTGACCCATCCACCTCCTTCCCTAAACCCAACCGACAGTGTTTTCAAAAGCACTGATTGACCCATCCACCTCCTTCCCTAAACCCAACCGACAGTGTTTTCAAAAGCACTGATTGACCCATCCACCTCCTTCCCTAAACCCAACCGACAGTGTTTTCAAAAGCACTGATTGACCCATCCACCTCCTTCCCTAAACCCAACCGACAGTGTTTTCAAAAGCACTGATTGACCCGTCCACCTCCTTCCCTAAACCCAACCGACAGTGTTTTCAAAAGCACTGATTGACTGTTTTCCTTATAATTTAAAACAGCATCTTTGGATATTTTTTCTGCTGGAGATGCTGTTGTCCTAAATAAAAAAAAAGTAAAAAAATAAATTGTACACATACTTTAGGAATGGCTTTACAGAAAATGTTGGCGGATTTAAAACCTTGACTTTTCCAAACCGCAGTATACCTTATAAACGGTTATCGTCCCATATCTACTCAGTCTACATAATTCATGCTCTCCAGACATGTATACAGGGGTATGTGAGACACAGAGCCTGTGTTGGTTTATTCAGCAACTGCTATTTTATTTTATTTCCTTTTTTCTTTGTGTGTATTTAGACAGGTTTCAATATAATTAATTAGCCAGCTCATTAGTCAGTCAATCAATCAATCAATCAATCAATCAAAACAATCAGTTTTATTACAGACTATATAACATCTTTCAGAAAAAAAGGGAAATCCAAAAGATCTGAATGACACATGGCAGTCAGATGGTGTTTTTTTAATGCCCACAGAAAGAAGGATCAACAGCTGGCATATGGTAATGTCACAAACTGTCCTTTGGACTCTTATTTCTGCCATCTAAACTTAATCTGATGGAAACATAATCTACAGCTCTGAAATACAGAAATATTTCCAAATCTACACTTCAGTGGCCCTGACATCAAAGATATTGCATCTACTCCACTATAAACAATGCAATGACAAAAATTCAAGACAACTAATTATATTGTTTTAACTTATTTTAATAAGTTGATCAGGTTATACAAGATATATAAAGTTTAACTTAATATTTCAGTCAATTTAATTGATTTAAGTTGAGATGACTTTAAAAGTTCTTTTGATTCAACCAAAAAATGTTCTGCAGGTCCAAAGGTCCAAAAAAATTGTCATTTGGCTTTACTGATAATTAATAGATAACATTAGAAACAACAACATAATGCAAAGTTTGAGATGCATTAATCATTTTTTTTTTTTTACTTTCAATGGCCCATTTTTATGTAAACATAATGACATTACGACATTATTATACTCATAATACTCAAATTGTTTTATTTTATTATTATTTGTGTATTTTTAAGTAAACTTGCTATGCACTATATTTTATTTAAATTTTAGAAAGATTTTAGAACTTTAGAAAGACTTTAAAAGTATGGAATTGTTAATAATTTGGACAGCCAAATAGTCACATTTACCAGCTGATGCCTGAATTGTTTTAATATATGTTTTATATTATATAAATTGTTTTATATTTAATATGTTTGACACAATTTAATGTTTCAGATCATCAAACTAATTTAAATGTTAGTCAAAGATAACACAAGTGAACACATCATGCAGTTATTAAATGAAGGTTTTTATTATTAAGGGAAAACAAAATACAAAATCAGTTCAGAAAAACTTAGGTTCTGCAGCAGGACAATGATCCAAAGCACACCAGAAAGTCAATTTCTGAATGGCTGAAGAAAAACTAAATATAGACTGTAGAGTGGCCTGGTCAAAGTCCTGCCCTGAATCCAATTGAGATGCTGTGACATGACCTTAAAAGGGTGGTTCATGCCCGAAAACTCTTTTAATAAGTTAATCAGGTTTCAACTAAAAATGTTTAAATGTTTTATTTTTAGTCTGTTTGATTTGACTGATGCAAGTTTAAATTAAAGTTAATTTGAAAATATATATGTTTTTAGTGTGGACAAAATGGCTTTTTAAAGGCTACTAACAAGTCCAAAATTTTGTGTAATTTGGCTTTACCTGTCATTTGTTGGTAAACAACATTAGAAACAACAACATAATGCAAAGTTTGAATTGTATTAACACTTTTTTTTATTCTTCGAATAAATCAGGGCTTTTTTTATGTAAACATAATGACATTACTACATTATTATACTAATGATATCAAATTTGTTTTATTTTATAATTATTTGTGTATTTTTCAAGTAAAATGGCTATGCACTTATTTTATTTATATTTTAGAAAGATATTAGAACTTTAGAAAGATTTTAAAAGTGTGGGATTTCTTAAAAATAATTTTGCTAAATGTTGTTTAGTATTATTATTATTAATGTGGACCTACTGTAGCATGTTGCCTAAATATCTGCAAAAATATTTCCATTAAAACATACAGCACCTTTAAAACTAACAATGCGGACTAGTAAAATAACTACAGTAAATTTTTATTTCATGATTTCAAAAAGAAATTAATATCTGGCCATCTGTTAATGACCTCAAGCTGAAGCGAACTTGGGCAAATCCCCTTCTGAATAGCTGAAGAAAAACAAAATGAAGATTTTGGAGTGGCCTTATCGAAGTCCTGACCTGAATCCAATTGAGATGCATGATCTTAAAAAGGCGGTTCATGCTCAAAACCCCTCTAATGTGGCTGAATTACTACAATTCTGCAAAGATGAGTGGGCCAAAATTCCTCCACAGCGCTATAACAGGCTCATTGTAAGTTATCGAAAATGCTTGATTGTAGTTTTTTGCTGCTAAGGGTGACTTGAACAGTTATTAGGTTTAGGGGGTAAATACATTTTCACACAGGGCTATGTAGTTTTGTATTTTGTTTTCTCATAATTATAAAAACGTTTCAAAACTGTATGATGTGTTGACTAATATTCAAATTTGCTCTGTCATCTAAAGCAGGGGTTCCCAAACTTTCAGGCCACGACCCCCAAAATGATAATGCCAGTGAGTCGCGACCCCCAATATATTCTGAGGTGGTTATAAATACAGAAACCTTGCATGCAATGGAGCACACACACCAATGAACCCAAGTCTATTCTTCTTTTAATTTTTTTAATGTATGAGAGCTGTAAATGGGCAACAAAGTTTTACCAGATGTTATGAAATCTGCTGCATCTGACACTATTGCTGTGTCTTTAATATAATGTAATTACCCCAGGGGTTGCAATCCAATAGAAGTAGTAGCTACTATAGTAACTATATGGTATAAACGACTATTTTTTCTCTTCAGTAGGTTATGGATAAAATATGGTAATTCTTATGGTTTAATAAAAATAAATAGATTTTTGGAAATCACCAGGCGACCCCCCTTCATTGTCCCGCGACCCCTACTTTGAGAACCATTGATCTAAAGTATTAAAGTGTACTAAACATCCAAAAAAGAAGAAATCAGTAAGGAGGCAAGCACTTATTCACACCACTGCATATAAATATAAAGAGTGCCTCATACTTAGAAAGAGAGAAATACTAATCTATAATCCTGGAAAGGGACATTACTGAACAGTCACCATGAGAGGAAAGAACACACTACAGCTGCACTGATCTTCTGCTTAATGGTGTAACAGTAAAGTGCGGTCAGTGTAAACAGTGTGCGGCTCTTATTACCTGTTCTTGACATATGATTACACGTCTCGCATTACAATGAGAGATCTCAGGACTCACACAAGCATATCTAGACCTCACAGACTGCAGGTTATCAACGCCGTCTTCCATCCTTTCCTTTTCCTCTATCAACTTCATTTCAAAACAAACGCAAACCTAAAACAATACTCCGAGATGTTGTGTCTAAGAATGTTGTGTTTCCGTCTGCAGATTGTCAAGCTTGGGATGCATGTCCTTGGTAAAAGAAAGTCAAGAAGAGTCAGATCTCAGTTGAAGAATTAGTTCACCCAAACATTTAGCTAATTTTTAAGCCTCCACTTGCTCCAAATCAGTTTCTTTCTTCTGTGGTACACAAAAGAAGATATTTTGAAGCAATTAATTCTCATGCTATATTTTTTCCTTAGCATGTTTCCTAAACATCTGCAAAAATATGATGGTGTTTTTGTGCTTTAACACTTCAAAAACTTACATACAACACATTTAAACCTAACAATGCGCACTAGCAAAATTCATTCATTCATTCATTTCCCTTTTGGCTCAGACCCTTTATTAATCTGGCGTGGCCACAGCGGAAGGAACCGACAACTTTTTCAGCATATGTTTTACGCAGCGGATGCCCTTCCAGCTGCAACACATCTCTGGGAAACATCCATACACACTCATTTAAACTCATCCGCTACGGACATTTTAGCCTACCCAATTCGCCTGTACTGCAAGGCTTTGGACTGTGGGGGAAACCGGAGCACCCAGAGGAAACCCACACGAATGCGGGGAGAACATGCAAACTCCATACAGAAACGCCAACTGACCCAGCTGAGGCTCAACCCAGCGACCTTCTTGCTGTGAGGAGACAGCACTTCCGCATCGCTGGACTAGCAAAATAACTACTGTCAATTTTGATTTCAAGATTTTAAAAATAAATGAATATCCAGCCATCAGTTAGTGACCTCAAGCTGAACAAACCTTGGGTTTTGCAGCATGACAATGATCCAAATCACATCAGCAAGTATATTTCTAAATGGCTGAAGAAAAAAAAAATAAAACTTTGGAGTGGCCTAGCCAAAGTCCTAACCTGAATCCAATTATTCATACAGCAGTATAACGAACTATTGTTAATGTAGATTTTTTTTTTTGCAGACTTTTCTTTGACACAGTGAGCTGTGGTGCTCATGGCAAATGTGTTTATTTTATTAAAAGTAAAAAGAAAATACACTAAAAAGAGAGGACAGAGAAATTCCCTCAGCTTTTGACAGTGTTTCATCGCCTCAGTCTTACCTCCATCCATGCATGCGGAAGCCAGGACACTGTTCTCCACAGCGCATACATGGCTGACCTCTGTCCGGATCCTCAGCCTCAGTCTGAGAGAGAAACACAGACATTTTTATTAATTCATTTATATAAAAAAAAACATCACATGAGCTTTTTGTGTACAAATATGTCTAAATTGCTTGAACAACATTTGTGGTTTTGAAACTTTATCATGTTTAAAAGTCAAAAATGTGATCATGTTTAAAATTAGGGCTTCAAAACATCGTTTTTAGCATCGATATCGCAAAGTGCAGACCCACATGTCGAGTCAGGATTATACAGTTGACCAGGAGCCACAGGTCTGAATGCATGATTTATGGAATCACTGCAGAGTTGAACCATAACGCAGTGAACGTTTCTAATTTTCATGTGCTTTTAAGGCCTATAAAGCATATAGGCACAATAAATTGTACCATTTGGAGCTTTGATAATGATGAATTGTATTGTATTATTTATCCAACAAAGACTTTTCAGTGTTACTATGCATTTGATACGTAAATTTCTGTACCTGAATACTATTTATTTAACTTTTATCTTTGCTCTATTGCATTTATGTACGCTTGTAATGTCTTTATTATATGTTATGCATGATTCACTCCCCTACAAAATCAGCACAATACATCTAAATGAATGAATTCTTTTCAAATATTTAAATTATTTGGTGTAATTGTTTTCATATCAACATGTATATACAGGGCTTGACATAAACACCCGCCAACCCACCAAATGCCGCTAGATTTCAGCTTTGCCGGGTTAGACAGACACTTCCACAAGCCTGTTTGGCTAATTAAAAATCAGTTTTAAATTGTGGTTTTCTTAAAAGGATGACCCTATATGCGTGCAAATGTGATATTAACTAGACTAATTGTGTGTATATATATATATATATATATATATATATATATATATATATATCTATCTATGTGTGTGTGTGTGTGTGTATGTATATATATATATATATATATATATATATATATATATATATATATATATATATATATATATATATATATATTAGGGATGTAACGGTATTGTAAATACCGTCATACCGCAATATAAATTTTTTCCGATATTACCGTCGTCGCATGACTCGGTAAAACTATAGGTCTTCTGAGAAAATTTGCTAAGGCGAATGAAGCGAACGGGAGGTAGCGAAAACTACAATTCCCATCAGCCCATGCTTGACCATCATCCCTTGCGGTCTGTTGTCGCTACAGATCCAGTAATGCGGAAATGGAGTGTGCTGCTAGAAGCGGGGATGAAAAAGAGCTGGAAAACTCTAAAGCGGGTGTTGTCGCCGCGCGCGTACTGAATAGCGGTGTTTTCGCGCGAGTTCTTATCAGCTGTGTTGTCGTGCGCGTACTGAATAGCGGTGTTGTCAGCACACTGTTCAGATTGATGCAGACATGAGATCTCTATCTCACTCATGGTTTGTCCTCTCAAGTGGGGGAAAGACAATGCACAACGTTACCCACTGCTGTCAACCTGGGCCAAGTCATATCTCTCTTGTCCCAGAAACCTCAGTCCCAAATGAGAGGGTTTTTTCTGTTGCAGGGGACATTGTAAATACCCAGAGATACCAGCTTTTACCAGATTATATTTATATGATAATTTTCCTTTAAACCCATCTCTACCTAAGTGAGTGAGTGAGTGATTAAATGTTGAATGTGATGAGTTTTCAACAATACTAAATTGAAACTTTATTTTTTTACATGGTTTAATATTTTTTTGTTATTAAAATTAAAGTTCCTGTTTCAAAGCTTACAGATAGATGGCTAATTTGTATGTCATTGACACTTTTGGCACTTTTTTAGAGTATTTTCATAAGTTTTGTTTTTTACTGTAAATGATTCAATAAATACCGTACCGTGACATTCATACCGAGGTATTACCGAACCGTGAAATTCTGATACCGTTACATCCCTAATATATATATATATATATATATATATATATATATATATATATATATATATATATATATATATATATATATCGCAATGTTTGTTTTTTTCCCTAATATCCTATTTCACGTATGTTTCTCACAATGTGATCTTAACATGTTTTTGCTCAGGTGGTTTTTCCAGTAAAGGCTGTAACAAAATGTACCCCGTATTTACAGCATTTACCTGGATTTCTGCATAAACTGGTCATTAAACTTGATCTGTGCCAAGTCACAATTACAGACAAACACACAGTGTGCGACAACAAATAAAGGCCCTTTCACACTGAGCATGAATAAACCGTGTGAATGTACAAAGATGATGCATTCAGATCAAAACAATAGATCCTTATGGAACTCCTCACCACCAGGTGTGATCAATCAAGACTCGAAAATGAGGCTTTTTTGCTTTCATTTTGGCCGATTCTCTTTTCCAAGGCCCTGCATTTAAACGAACGTCCATTTAGATTTGAGCTTTAGATCGCATGTCAGGAGCAGCTGCTGTTGAAAAAGAGAGTGGCATTCAAGCATGGAAAGCTGTAAGCGTTGATTTTAAAGCAGAGTAATTTCAGCGAATGTGTACGGAACATATGGAGTCAATCTAGAGAAAATTTAGCAAACAAGAACAGCAAACTACAATCTGTATCAAATCTGCATTCATTCATTCATTTTCTTTTTATAGTCCCTATATTAATCCAGGGTCGCCACAGCGGAATGAACCGCCAACTTATCCAGCATATGTTTTATGCAGCGGATGTCCTTCCAGCTGCAGCCCGTCTCTGGGAAACATCCATACACTCTCATACACTACGGACAATTTAGCCTACCCAATTCACCTGCAGCATGTCTTTGGACTGTGGGGGAAACCAGAGCACCCGGAGGAAACATACGCGAACGTGGGGAGAACATGCAAACTCCACACAGAAACGATAACTGACCCAGCCGAGGCTCAAACCAGCGACCTTCTTGCTGTGAGGTGACAGCACTACCTACTGCGCCAGCGCGTCGCCCATTAAAACTGTATAAAAATATATATAATAAATTTATAAATAAGTATATAGGGTTTACGGTGGTGCAGTAGGTGTCATGAGTGCCTCTAAGCAAGAAGGTCACTGGTTGGAGTCTTAGCCGGGTCTCAGCTGAGTTTGCATGTTCTCTCCGTTTTGGCGTGGGTTTTCTCCGGTTTTCCTCACAAGTCCAAAGACACGAGCTATGGTTTAATTGGGTAAGCTAAAGTGTCCAAAGTGAATGAGTGTGTATGGGTGTTTCCCAGTGATGGGTTGCAGCTGGAAGGGTAAGTAGAAACAAAACAAACGCATAAAATGCATTTAGAAACAGTTGAGTTCCCCCTCCTCTTCCTCACAGTGGTTTGACCCATGCCTGCTTTCCCATTTCATTTCACCTACTCAACACGCACGCACGACACTCCTACTGTTAAATGAAATTTACGCCCAGGGATTTGACTATTTCAGCACTCTGTAGGTCTGTACATGTGGCCTAATTGACAATAAAGCCGTCTTTGATTTGAAGACATGTTGTTTATTTTACAATATTTATTTGACATTAAATATCCCAAATAGGGTTGTAACAATATACCGGTATGACGGTCTACCACGATTTGAACGTGCACGATTATCATACCATGAACAATTGCATATCAACGGTTTTAACCCTTAAAGACCGAGACAGCCGCCCGCGGCTAAAAATAAGTATTGCTCTTAAATGTTTAATAACTTTTGATCCGCTGATCCGATTCATACAATTCAAAGATTGGCATAAAGAAGAGAATCTCAGCTTTACAGTGCACATAACATTCGCAGACTTTCAGAGGCTCCGGAATCAGTGTGGTTACGTCATCAAAATTTGACAACGCTGATTTGACAAAGAAACGCTCGTCACTGTGTCTCCGGACAAACCAGACATGATACATTGATGCATTGTCCCTCCTCCATGCCCAGATTGGTTCAAACTCGCTATATCACAACCAATAAGCATAGGTTTCGCTTTTGTTTGTGGACCAACAATGAGCTTTTTGAACAACACGGAATGAGAGATAGGCATACATTTCTGCGCGGCTAAATAAAACGCAAAAAAAAGTTTTGCATGAAATAATTCTCATACTAAGTACTTTTGCATGCACAGCAGCACAGAAACATGAAACATCTAGTTTCGTTATGTAACTATTTATAGTATAGTAAATATTTATATCTATTTTTTTACTGAGGATTTGCACCATGTTTATTTGGACTTTGACACATTATTTATTATTTTCTTATTTTTTTATTTGTTCATTGTACAAGTGGACACATTCTCTCACCTCAGCGGTCAAGATTAAGTCCTGAAAATCTCAACATGCTTACATTTCTTCATCACAACCTAGACTGAAAAAAACAACGCTTTAAATACATGTTTACAGCCATAAACTTGGTATTGCACTTTTGGTCTCCCATTTATCCTGCTTATAAGGAAGGACAGTTTAAGTTTATTTTTGTCTAATCTTAAAAGACCTTGCTTGTTTATTTCTTCTAATTTAATTTATTAAAATGGGAAATTTTTCAGTTTATTTTTATAAAAGACTTCTATAGTTCTATTAAAATGGTTCTTTCAAAAGTTTGTTGAAATAAAACCTTTGTTCAGTCAGAAAACGTGTTCTTATTCTTTTCAGGGTCTTTGCTATGAGAATTACTATTTAATATCGTATACCGCGAAACCGTCAAACCGTGGTATTGTTTTAGACGATTATCATACCGTAAAAAATTCATACCGTTACAACCCTAATCCCAAATAAGTTGATTACTCATTCAGCAAGTCCAACAATCCAACACAAATAATGTTAAAGCACAACAAGTCTGCATGTACAAGTGTCCATGCTCTATACTACAACTCCACGCCAGGCTTAGTTTAGCCTCAAGCTCTTCTGCTTGTTTGTGGGAACAAATAAAGCAATAAAACTGAGAACTTGTTCTTCAAAACCTACAAGTGACGTTGTTTGGGTGTTTGAAATCTTTGGCGTGCCTATATATGGCAAGACAACGCCATAAAACTTTAACACCTGGTTTGCTCTCTCACACATACAGACAGAAACCTGGAGAAAGAGTGTGAAAGTCTGAGAACCAACCTGAAAACAAAACTGAGGAGGGGGATCATTGAGTCTTAGCATGCTGCTTTTTGCTCTTTAGCTATGCTACATGTAATTGCTACATATTATAGTTCAGCACCTGAAAATGTTCCACCTACTTGCACACTTATATTGTAAGTTATTCAGGACTATATTTAGGACTATTTGTAGCCACTTGTACATCCCGGAAGTGTTCAGGAAAAGCAAAACAACAGCGAAGAAACTCGACACAGAGGAACATTTACACCTCACTGCCAACTAGCGTTTCGGAAGTGTTAATGCAGACCAACAGAGACAGCGCGCAGAAGTATAAATGCACAGCTACGCGCGTTGCCTGCGCCGTGGGTTACGCTGGTCACTTGACGCAGAAGTATAAACCAGGCTTAATCAGTATAGTCAAGATTCAGCTGTAACACTTTATAAGGTTGAATTAGTTCATGCTAGTTAATACATTTACTAACATGAACAAACAACGAACAATACATTCAACACAGGCTTATTCTGAAAACGTAGTCCCGTGGACAATTCTGGAGACTGCAAAATATGTCCCAGGAGGTATGTATGGCTGCATTTAATTTTTTAAAGCGAACGCTACAGGGCGGTATGACGCTGTTCCCTTTCGCGCTTACCGGGTGAACGCTTAAGTCCGTGTGGAGTGCTTTCCCGCTGCAACCAGTTTGTCCAGTCAGCTCATCGTGTATGTCGGTAGACTTAAGATGCAGAGAGGACTTGACCACGACGACCGGGTTTGAGTCTGGGGAAGAGCGGTTCCAGAAAATCAGGTAGGACAAAAACAGAATCTAAAAAATAAAGTGAACGAGTTCATAACAGGGTGAGAATGTGGTGAAAATCTGAAAACGTGGTAAAAAAAAAAAAAAAATTTGACGAGGGCTTTTCTTTTTCTGGACGGCTTTTGTAAATTGTTGGTTGGGTTTAGGGAAGTAAGTGAGCGGACGGGTCAATCGGTAAAATTGGTTGGGTTTAGAGAAGGAGGAGGGCGGGTCAGCTGATTGGCCAGTCGCACAGTCAATCATTCAGTCAGTCAGTCAGACAGCGGCCTCTGGTGGGTTTATGCGAGAACAACACGGGTGCGAACGGCACTCACGAGAGACATTTGAGATACGAAAAAGTGCACACAGCCTTTTTTTATCTCTTGCGCATTCGAGAAAACAAAAACTGCAAAAATACGTACCTCCTGGGACTAATTTCGCGGTCTCCAGAAACGTCCACGGGACTACGTTTTCAGAAAGAGCCTGGGTTGCAACACATTTATTACAGTATTCGTTCATGTTAGTTAATGAAAATACAGCTGTTCATTATTAGCTCACTAACTCACTGTGCAATAACTAATGTTACCAAGCATGAGTTTGGATGTTAATAATGCATTAGTAAATGCTGATTAATAAATGCTCTACAAGCGTTGTTCATAATTAGTTCATGTCAGTAAATGCTTTAAGTAATAAACCATATTTTAAAGAGTGACCAATTCAGCGTTTTGTCCTATGAAAAAAAATCAGGATGAGCGAGTCTGTGAGAGAAACTTAGCCCGGACGGCGGCCTTTTGTCGCCAGCAATGAAAGATCTATGGAAACACGCGTGCTAAAACCAACAGCGCCTGTGAGATCAGTGAACTCTAACACTTCACTGAACCGAGACCAGAGCGATGCTATTCACTGCTGAGAGAGAGTGAGAGAGTGTGTGAGAGAGAGAGAGAGAGAGAGAGAGAGAGAGAGAGAGAGAGAGGACAGGATCTCTGAGTGCTGTTTTCTTTGCAGAATAGTTAATTGCATTAGCCTGTTTAAGGAATGAATAGAAAAGAAGGAAACTGGAGGTATGAGAAAAAAACAACCCTCCCTCACGCAGACGCTCTCTGTGTCGCCTTGAAGAGAGAGATAATCCAAGAGTTCTGAGAAAAACAACACAGTCATATTCACAAATTAAGATCTGGCATCAAACAGCATTAGTTAGAGACGGGGAAACCTGCTATGCAAGTCTGAGATTGATTTATTGCAGCTCCGTGAATTGGAAAAATGCAGGACTGCGACGGAGGGATGATCAAAGTCGGTCTGAAAATAAAAACACATTCGGGTTTTGTGTTCATTGTGTTGTATGTGGGGCGTCATGGTGGCGCAGTGGGTAGCACGATCACCTCACAGCAAGAAAGTCGCTGGTTCAAGCCCCGGCTGGGTCAGCTGGCATTCCTGTGTGGAGTTAGCATGTTCTCCCCGTGTTGGCGAGTGTTTCCTCCACAGTACAAACACATGCGCTACAGGTAAATTGAATAAGCTAAGTTGGACGTCCTCGCGGTTTATGAAAATAAAAGCCTCTGAATATTTTTCCAGACACAATTATCTGCTGAATGTTAGTCAGATAAAGTTTCTATATTCCATCTTAATACCAACTGTGTAAATAATTATCGATTCATTCACTCATTTTCCTTCAGCTTAGTCCCTTTATTCATCAGAGGCCACCAGCAAAATGAACCCCTAACTTATCCAGCATATAGGATAGCTGCAACCCAGTACTGGGAAACATCCATACACAATCATTCACAGTCATACACCACAGCCAATTGATCTTATTCATCTATAGACCTTATTCATAGAACGCAAAATTACCCATTATGCTTTGCGTGTATGCGTAAGGAGAATGCTAAAGTAATCCGCTCGGCAGCTGATGCGTGTAAACAGTCACATTTGGACAGCTTTGAAACTATTTTTTAATCTATTTTACCTGCTTTTATCATCTTTGAACTAATACGGTTGTCGATCAGCGCCACCTCCTGTACTGATCATTTCAAAAAATGTGATCTAATAGGATGGAAAACAGCTGCTGCGAGGCACCTTTTTCCTCAGGCGGCATCTTCTGCAGTTTAAATGAAGCCTCGTCATCGCTAAAGTCAACAGTTTCTCTTTCTTTCAAATATTTAAACAGCCCAAACAAATGTAATTCACCAAAATGTTTTAATAACTGATTTAATAACTGTGACAAAGTGAAAATAAAGGCTAGTGTCATTTTGAAATGACAGAAAAACACATACTGTGGTAAAAACAACACACTAAATGAAACATAAACGGCTCGCCATTACAATGAACAGCCAATCAGCCAGCAGAGGATCAGTCACAGACTTTTATTGGTCATTTTTGTAAATTGCATGATATACCTGTTAAGTTTCATGCCAGCAATCTGGTTTGCTCTATAATGCAGTGAAGTATTGTGCGTGCGTGCATGTGTGTGTATTGAAGAGCAGCTGAGCTAACAGCTGACAAGCCGGGGAAACACACACACACACACACACTGTATTTCTGACAGCAGACACTTGAACTAGAAGAACGTTTTTCTCTCGTGCTTGAACCACATCTGACAGATTATAATGGCTTTAACATACACCTTTCTAAGGTATAAAATTGTTGAGATTTATTTAATTGAAAAACACTCTGTAATCCATTAAAAACGCTATTGAATCCCATTTTCGGAGCGCAAAATCACCTATTGTAAACCATAGATATATACACTAGATTTTGCATAGGGACCCTGAGCATGCGTCAATAGCGCCGCCACATTGGTACAGTGCTCCCAGGACAAGTGTCATTCAACCGCACTAGTAAAGACAGTGTTATTACGTGAAGATGCGGGACTTTAGCGCTGTCTACGGGTGTAGTAATGAGCAAACAAAGAAAACAAAGCACAAAGGCAGAACATTCCATAGGTAATATTAAGTTTTTTAAGTTTTTGTATGCTATGAAATTTTGTGCTAATCAGGTAACGTTATTGATGATGACAGTCACTTACTGCTTTCACCATACGGCAAAGCAGCTCCAACTCGCACTAAACACTCGGCTTATGCTAGTTTTGTTGAATAAAATCAGCAAACAATGCAAAAGAAATATGACAACGAGATGCTGCGCTGCCAGAAACTTGTATTATTGTCGGCTAGTGAAAGATTCGTTCATAACGGAGATTCATTCACAAGTGAATCGCTCCCTCTGTCAGTACGAGAAGTGAAAGCAGGAGAGGAGCTGTGTTTCAGGACATGATTAGATCAAATTTAACAGGGAGGGTGGATAGTACATTTCTGTACACACAAACACAAGCTTTTTGTCAGGAATGCCTGTGCGATCACTGATCCATCAATGTAGAAAAGTGATGTAAAATTAAAATTTTCGTAATTAGAAAAAAGAAATTACATACTAACATCCAGGAAAACTCCCGATCACAGATATATGTGTATATGTGTATATCTCTGGCTTTGGATGGCCACAGTCCTCCACTGTACCTTGGTCCCGAATTCATTTCAAAGGAGCGCTACCCTGTTCCAAAATGGCGGCTCTATTGACGCATTCCTTCCAATAGACAACAACAGGGTAGGCGACATCTAATGTATATATCTATGTTGTAAACGCTGTAAACGGAAGTTCTAACCATTCTACCGGATGATGCTAGTCGCTATGGCACCCTCCATGCAGCAGCCAGGAAAAAGGTGGATGTGTTTGGACTGAAGGGGTGCACCCGAAGCAACCGGAGGAAACCCACGTGAACACTGGGAGAACATGCGAACTCCTCACAGAAATGCCAATCGACCCAGCTCTGGGTTTGAACCAGTGACCTTCCTGCATTGAAGCGACAGTGCAAACCACTGAACCCCTGTGCCACCATAACTGCACACATATGTTTGCAGAGAAAAAAAGACCAATGTGAACGAAGTCATGATATAGTGCAAGGACAGGACGACCTGAGGGTTATACGCAGAAATGTGTTGTGGGAGTCATGTTTACGTCCCGTCTCTGGCAATGAGACAGGACGGCCTCAGGGTGTCTTCCTGTCCACACCCTCAGGGGAAACTTCCTGTCCAGAGTGACCGTCACAATGGCTACAAGAGGTCAAAAGCTCAAAATCCACTTTCAAAACCTTTTATGAGGCTCAGCGCCGCTGTTTCCTCAAGCTACAGCTGAAGTCAGAATTATTAGCCCCCCTTTATATCCCCCCCCCCATTTCTGTTTAATGGAAAGAAGATTTTTAACTGCACTGAACTGATTTTTGCGGTTTGTTCAAACTACTTATTTAAAATGAGCAGAAATAAAACAATTGTTGAGATTTATTTGAGACAACCTATTTGTTTTATGTTCAATCCATTTAAATTTGTTATGTTAACTTAATCGATTTGTGTTGAGACATCGATGAATTGTGTGAAACCTGCATTTTTTGCAGTGTGTATTATTCACAGGGTTTCTGCAGGTTTCACCAAGTTAAGTTTAACACTTTAAGAGTCTTAAGACCGGTATATGAAGGAAATTAGACATCTTCAGGGTGAAATGTTAAGGATTTTTTTCTCTCGAATATCCCAGTTCAAATAGATTTGCACCTGCCCTATCAAAAAGATTATTACAATTTAATACATTTAATAATACAACAATAATGATAATTTAGTTTGAATATTTATTTTAATACATTTTCAAATATATTTATTTACAAACCCTATAACTCTTACCAAGAACAGAACAGAACAAAGCTGCCAATTACATCAGTCTAAAATAATTATAATTTAATAATAATAAAAATCTGGGTGACGCAGTGGCGCAGTAGGTAGTGCTGTCGCCTCACAGCAAGAAGGTCGCTGGGTCGAACCTCGGCTCAGTAGGCGTTTCTGTGTGGAGTTTGCATGTTCTCCCTGCCTTCGCGTGGGTTTCCTCCGGGTGCTCCGGTTTCCCCCACAGTCCAAAGACATGCAGTACAGGTGAATTGGGTAGGCTAAATTGTCCGTAGTGTATGAGTGTGTGTGTGAATATGTGTGTGGATGTTTCCCAGAGATGGGTTGCGGCTGGGAAGAGAAGGGCATCTGCTGCATAAAAACTTGCTGGATAAGTTGGCGGTTCATTCCGCGGTGGCGACCCCGGATTAATAAAGAGACGAAGCCGACAAGAAAATTAATGAATGAATGAACATTTTCAAATATATTTATTTACAAACCCTATAACTCTTACCAAGAACAGAACAAAACAAAGCTGCCAATTACATCAGTCTAAAATAATTATAATTTAATAATAATAAAAATCTGGCCAGGTCAGTATCCTCAGCAGCAAATAAATGAAAAACTTTTAAGCAAATGTTACTGTAAGAAAAGTAATTAAATGCCATTTTTTTAATAAAAGGTTTAAAGTTTTATTGAGATTGTTGGGGATTGTAGGGTGTTAATGGTCAGATTGGGTAGCTATACATGAACAAAGGAAAATCAAGACCTGTTAAAAATAGATTAAAGACCTACAACACAATATTTCAGTACATTTAAGACCTTTTTAAGGCCTAAGAAATAGCTTTCGAGATTTAAGACATTTAAAGACCTCGAGGATAACCTGTGTACAACAACAACACCACTGCTGAATGTCAAAAGCTCTCAGTGTGTTCTTGTACGCCAAGTTGTTTTCCTGTGACTCCAGGTCAAAATTAAAAGGGCAACATCAGACGATCTCAGGATGACGTTCATGTCATTTTAATATATGCTAAGTATAAATAGGTTTAGAAAATTTCTGTCCATATCTTAGTAAATTTAGGCAACATTTTATTGCACTTAAACAAAACAGTGGAATTAAAATAGAAGTTGTCACTAAACCCCTTTAGGAATTGAAAAATAACTTTAACTGAAAAATAATTAACTCAAGTTACTGAAAAAATATACTACATGTTTTATTTTTTATGTTTCTCTTGATTTTTCCGGTATATTACGTTTTTATTTGATATTTTTCCCCACAACATATTACCTTTGGCTTTGGTACTACTTTCAGGACGAGACATAGTATGTTGTTTTGGTTATATTAGTTCCAGTTTGGCTTTAATTCAGACTAATCTAATGCACAGTGGGGGAAATAAGTACTGAACGGGTCATGTTTTGTCCTGGGAATAATATTTCTAAAGGAGCCGTTGACGTGGAGTTAAACCAGATTTTGGTAAAAACCCAAACAATGCAAACATAAAAATAAAACAAAACAAATGTGTATTAACAATGCAATTACACAAGGAGAAAGAGCTGAACTACTGAAATGTGTTTAATACATTATATTGGTGATGGCAGCTTATAAATGCCTCTCATGTGGAGAATGGAGTCACATGCATTGCTTAGGTTTAAGTTTTTCACAGACTTAACAGTGTGTAGATATCTTGATGGTTCTGTGGGTCTCGTCTATCAAATCCGATCTTTATTTTGTGTTTTCTATTGGATTGACTTCAGGTGATTGGGTGGGCCATTCTACAGCTCGATTTTCTTTCTCTGAAAGCATTTGAGAGTTTCCTCTGCTGTGTTTTGGATCATTTTCTAGCTGAAATGTCCACCCTGATTTCATCTTCATCCTCCTGCAAATGTAGATGTTGGACTGATTCAGCTGATATTCATTTACACTGATGAAAGGCAGAGGGTTGCTTAGAAACTACTGAGAGATTTCAGCTGCTGTCTGGGCTTTCACTGCCTTTCTACACCTCCCTTTCTTCATGTGTTCAATACTTTTCTCTTGTGTCATTTCATTATATTACACAACTTCATTTGTAAACTAATTCGTTTTGTTTGGTTTTCTTGGCATATCTGTGTTAGTTTGTTACCATCATCCAGGGAAAATTTTAAGTCAACAGCACCTTCAGAAATATGTTTAGTTCAATACTTGTTTCCCCCACTGTATATGCACAACAAATCTATTAAAGTAAGGCATTCTATAGAAAATATGAATTTAAAAGAGAGATTTTAATTTATGCTGAGCGCTGAACGAGATTCATTCCATGTATAGGAGCATCTGGTACACATGTGAATGACCAGAGAGCAGATTCAGGAAACAAAGAGGGCCTCTGTTGTATTCTAATCCATTCAACATCATTTAATTCAATTCACATCTTCAAGGAATATAAGCCTGTCCTGATGTTTTATCTCGTGTTTACTTTTTTTGTCTATTTGCATTGCCAGCAACTTCCTTTTCCAGACATTTGTGGAACATTTCCTTAAAGGAAGGAAGTCACAAAAGCGGTGTGAAGCGCTGATTCAGACGCCTAACATTTGATAATATCATAAAAAACAAAGAAATGTCAAATCGAATTTATTTTTTTCTACAGTGATATTCCAGCAGATATGTTTAAACTATGAATATATTTCAGTGTAAATAAAAGTGAGGGAAGTAACAGCTTCCTGTCCCATATTTTGCATTTATTTATGCTTCTGAATTGCGTTATGGGACCTTGATCATGAACTTTTGAAGTTGAAAAGTTGAACTTGTGTGATTTTTATATGCATTTTACTCAACTGAAACAATATGTTGTCTGAGTTGACCACGTAAATTACAGTGTACAAAAACTAAAGGTAGCAGTAGCTTTTCTGATTTTGTACAGATTTATTTCTATATATGAGCAATCCCATGCAAATGTCAACCTTGCTATGAAAAAAATTATGTTTTCACCAAAATACAAAACCATTTCTGGGTTTTTTTGTGGAAGCAAGTAATTTACAGTATATAGTAATGCAGTATTATTTATGAGATTACCCATGAATTGTATTTCATTAAAGTCTACTCCTATGCCCGCCCTCACAGTAATGTAGTTATAATGAGAATGATTTATATTATTTATTAAAGTAATCATTAAATTGTATTTTTAGACGTCTTCGCTCCCTTACAGAGACGGTCACAAACAGATAGTGAGAGTCTTTAAGGTAATATTTTCGAGACAAAATGTTCCTAAATACACATGCAAACATTGTTTTTTTTAGATATGACATGCAGCATTATAGTTTGTTCAATTCTCAGTTTTTGTTTTTGGAAAGTTTACAGGCCCAATTTTTTTAATCACCCCTATATGTCTATATATGAGCATTTCTATGCAAATGTCAACCTTGCCATGAAAAAAAAAGTTTTCACCAAAATACAGAAACTGTTTCTGGGTTTTTTTGGGTAAGCAAGTATTTTACAGTACTTTAGAAATACTCAAAACTGCATCTGTCAATGTTTTCAAACTATTCTATTTGATTTACCAAAGTCACAGAAGTCGCTATTTCACATCTGTCACATCCATAACGGAGAGATGTCACATCTATAACGACATGTGAAAATATTAAATTAAATAAAACCAATTATTTCTGTTTGATAGTGAGTTAACTCTTGTCGTTTTAATTATCATTACTTCTTTTGGGCTGAGGAGTTTAATTCACAGAATTTCTTCACAGTATGTTGTATACTGTAAGCCCGCAGCCTTTGTCACAGCCATAACGCAAGTTTATTTTCCTTATTTAAAGTCTAAAACATGTTTAAAGAACGATATTTTTCTGGTCCCTTAACTCTGTGGTCAGTTGTTCTGGAAAATATAAGCAGATTCTTCAATTTAATGTTAACAATTTCTATGCGCATTTATGTTTTGAGTTATTACTGCAAATGTCACCTCCATAACGCTGGAATTGCTCATATATTATTTCTTATGGAATATACTATCTATCTACAGTGCTCAGCATATATGAGCTCAACCCACAAATCTCTCATTTAAAGTAATATTTTCTAAAAGAAGCTTTACAATATTATATTTGTGCATCAACATTAGTTAAGTCTGTACTGAAGCCAAATCTGGAGCTAATCTAACAAAACAACTTACAAAAATATTACATTTCATTAATTACAAAAATAGCAAAAATCAAGAGAAACAAAAAATAAATAAAATGTAGCTGAAATGTTTTGCATGAATTCAAATGTATTATCTTTCCATTTCTAAAGATGTTCTGTGACTAAAATATTATTTTAATAAATATATCTGTTTAATAAATCTGTGCGTCAATATATATATTACCCATATTCACTGAGAAATAGATAAAAATATTCATTTTTTAAAATGGAGTGTACTCATGGTGCAGACTCCAGGGGTTTGACTCCCCTAATTAACACTTGATCCCTCCTGAAGGACATCAAAACTAGATGTATAGGGGAGGTCAGCCCTTTAATAGTAAGAAATAGCTTTCTCTGATCTCTGATCTATATCTTAAATATTAATAATAAAAAATGAATAAAATAAATATTTGACCCCCCTTATAACAGTTCATACCATTGTGAATGCATAATCGTGCCAATCAATGCATGATAAATATGAAACTGGCAGTTCTAGAGCACTGGTAGACATCTTAAGTATTCACAAAACACGTTTCGTGTAAAACAGGTGTTTATGCATGTAGCATAAAAAAAAATTACACATAATTTGTATAGTTTGACCTACAGTAACCTCTAAAATAGTCTTTAAATATGCCTCACTGAAAATGTATATATTTATTTATATTTTTATTATAATTTTTGCAGACAAAAAAAAACAAAGAACAGACAGACAAACCCATCATGAAAAAATAATTCCAGCAAAATGTCAAATAAAGCAAGAAACAAGGGAAAATGGCGACATACAAAACATAAAAGACCTACAAAAAGACACAGCAATGGATGTAGAAAAAAAAAACTTACAAATCTTCAGAAATTAAATGACTCAATTTGTCTTTATGGTGTATCAGACTGGATAAAGACTGGATCCCACATTTTATCAAATTTCGCAAAGTTTCCCAGAGGTGGTATATCTTATTCTTTTCTCCTACATGTGTATAACCCTGGTAGGGCACTGAGGTCTTCTGATCAGTTTATTCTTTTGGTAACAAGGTCCCGGTGTAAGGGAAGTGGGGATCGGGCTTTTGCTGTTATCGTCCCAAAACTCTGGAACAGGCTTTCACCCCACATCAGACATGCTCCAACTCTATCTGTTTTTAAAAAGCGTTTGAAACTCCATCTTTGTTCTCTAGCATTTGAGCCTTTTTAATGTTGAGGGGTTTGCCTCATGGTTTAATTGTTATGTATGTGATGTAGGTTTTACTTTGTTTAGTATTGATTGTGTTCAGCACCTTGGGCAAAGTTGTGTTGTAAAAAAATGTGCTATAAATAAACTAACTAACTAAACTAACTTAAGTGGAGGTGAGTCCGAGAAGCCAGTCAGAAAAAAGAGGCCTAACATATTTCTTACAAAAACAAAGCATAACTTTTTTTTAGCTATGATACTGAACCAATGACTGTAAAAAATATGGACGACGCGACAGCCCTTTTTCCCATTGAACGCCTTGAGGGCAAAACGCCTGCTTGACGGGCACAAACTGTCGCAAAAGACTGCTGAAATTGGAGCCAGACATGCGCAGAAGGACTGTCTGATGGAGCCAGAGGAGCCGCGAAAATGAGCAGAGTCGAGCTTCCAATCAAACGCTTTATGTAAAATCAACTACGCCCCCCCGAACTTCTCAGCATGCGTTTGCTGTCATATCAACACAAATGGATGTAATAACGTTAACAAATATGAGGGTTTTATATATTCAATCGCGCCAGCTCCAGGCCGCAGCGCATAACTTACTCGCGGCGTCGCGGGCTGATTCCGGCTCGCATGCGGCAGCGCCTGCTCGCTCGGCCGCCGCATCTGGCTCGATTGACTCGGGCTGGAATTGGGTAGTGAGTCCAGGCATCCGGAGTAGGTCCAGCAGAGGTAACATTAGTCAGTCTGAGCTCTAAGAGATAAGTCTCCGGCAGGCGAGAATCTAGCCGGAACTGTGTTTTGCTATCTGGGTGGCTAGGCGTGTATCAGCAAACTAATAAAGCCCGAAAAAAGCCCTGAACTTAGCGAATAAACAGTGTTCCACCAGGATCATGTATGTCAGAAACTATAGTTTACTGCTGAACTCATTTTGTCATGGTAAAATAACACAGAAATCGAATAATAACATTTCAGTCTACTTCAGTCTCCTGCCGAAGCTCAGACGCCACGCTTTGAGAAACTGTCAATCACAGCTGTCAATCACGATGACACGCCCAGCATTAAATTACTGCTAAAAACAAACTGTTTACAAAAATGAAGATCTGCACCTATTTCAGCACAATAACCAGTGCCTTAATCGACCAGAACTATCTTTCGGGACATTTTATTGCAAGTGTAATATTTTTTTTTATTTGGGCTCAAGTCTCCTTCATTAACACGGAGGAGGCGGGCTTTATGACTTGTACTGCAGCCAGCCCCCAGGGGGCGATCTAACGGCCGAAACCTTCACTCAAACGTAGGCTTGCGGCACACTTGTACTGAACAGGTAACCGTACATTTCAGTTGAGGGTCTCAAGAAAATCTGACCAGCCAAAAATTGCTATCATTGGGTCAGGGAGTAAAACACAATCATAAACCTTAGAAAAGAACTGAAATATTTCTAACCAAAAATTCTGAATTTCAACACAAGAACAAAGATGTGCTAAAGTACCCTCAGCAGCTTTACACTTGGCACATGTGGGGGAAATCGAGGGATAGAATTTATTAAGCTTTGTATTAGAATAGTGAAGTCTGTGTAATACTTTGTACTGAATAAGATGGTGTCTTGAATTTACAGAACATGAATAAACAGATAAAAGGCATTTATCCCAATCAGTCTCAGATATTGAAATCCCCAAGTCTTCTTCCCAAGCGACTTTTCGAAAATGTATACATTTTATGAATAAATTGGATGTAATTAAATATGTTTATAAATCTGGTTCACTGAAGCATGTATTATCAAACTACTACTGAAAAAGTTGACTCCTTTGATCAGTAATGTATGATTCGCACACTGAGTGTACTCTTATATGCTGAGATAGAGGTAAAGTTGGTTTTATTTTCGGATATTCAGACTTTCTTCTTAATAATATAATTTCAGAAAAGTATTTACAAATTCTAAATAGGGAAATTATTTTAGCAGCAAATGACTATCAAAGTACAGCATTGTCCACAGTAAATTAGATAGTGTTAATGTTGTTTTAAAGTCATACTTGCATGCTAATTCCCGATCGAATATTCAAAGTAACATGTTAAACAATACAGAGTCTGCTAAATGAACGAATGTGCGAATATAAAAACAACTTTAACTCATATTATGCTGAGCACTGTATATAAGCACTTTTGTAGGCTCAGCATTTGCTTATACAAGTACAGAAAAGTGCTTGAATAAGTTTAAACATTATTTCAGCTGTAAAGAGGCATGCTGTAAACATGGCAGAGTTATTCACACTATATAACTTAATTATAACGTAAATGTTTTATGTTACCCTGCATTTTTTACAGCATTTAATCGATTTTTCAAGTGGGAATAACTATTATGCATTAGCTTTATTTGTTATTTTGGTCATGGGACAAACACATATTTATTTATTTATTTTACAATGAAATTGTAACCTAGACCGATGACGTCACCTGCACAGGTAAAGCTGACGTAGCCACATAAGTCACGCCCCCTCAATAAAATAGTTCACGAATTATTTTATACTTTTTAAGGGCAAAGTAATGACTGAAAATGTACATTCTGCAGAAAAAAAACCCCGCATTGGTATTACAGAAAGAAGGTTAATGTATGTGTGTGTAAACTGAAGCGTCTTCAACTTCAGGTAAAGTAAGTGCGAGAAACCAAACAAACAAACAAACAATAACTTTCGCCATCAACACGGCACAATAGCTTTAAAGAGACTTTTAAACCACGCGGCGTTCATTCAGATAATCGACCAGAAACTGTGGGAAATGATAAAAACGGCTTGTGGTTTCGTTAAAGCGGGATGCCACGACATGAGAGCAACTTACCGAGCGATTGGAGCGCCGTTTCTTCGAGCCCCGCGTGAACATGTCGGCGTATTCACGACAAAACTCGCATAATGTCCGCTTTTAGTTCCCTTCAGTCTGAGGTAAGTTGTTGTGACTCGTCTTCTGAGGTAATGTTAAATTAAGTGTCTGTTTTTTTGGCCTGTTAGATCTCCGTGCTGGCAGGAACTCCACAAGAAGTTGCCCGTAAGAACGTGTATCCAGACGGGCTACACCTACAGGACAAGTGTTTAACTGTAGTGTGCTTTGAGGATTGAGGACCACCCCCTGCCCTGTTCACTACTGTATACTGTATGTAGCCTGCTCATGCTCAATACCAAAACAAGCCAGCCGCGGTGTGGATGACAACGGCATACACTAAAAAAATTAAGGTAAATGAGGTAAAGTTGGTTTTATATTCACACATTTAGATTTTCTCCTTAATAGTACACTGAAAAAAGTGTTGCATGCAGAACTGTGGCAGACAATTTATTTGTGTTGTATTTAAACAATCAAATTAAATTTAATAATGTTCATCTTAATTTGTTTGTTTAAATTCAGCCCAAATAAATTGTTTACAACCACTTAACGTAAAAAAAAAAGAGTAAATCCAAGGAATCATCTTTGAATATTTTTTTAAGTGTATATTTATATAAATATCTCTAAATAGTGAAATCAAACTAGCAGCCAAAGACTATCAAAGTACAACATTGTTCACAGTCAATAGTGCTAATGTTGTTTTGAAGTCATTCATGCGATTTCAGACCGATTATTCAAAGTATAAGGTATAAAGCAGGATTTATCCTGGACAATAAATCAATGTATGTATTATATAACACAGGGGTTCCCAAACTTTTTTGCCTGCGACCCCCAAAATAACACTGTCAGTGACTCGCGACCCCCATTTTAAAAGGTGGTTATACTGTAAATATATAAACGTTGCAGACACAACTATAGGTAAATATAAACATGAGCATATTGAGAACAACACAAAACTGCAAGTCTATAATCCAAATAATGTTTTGTTTTTGTCGTTTATTAATTTAATTACATTTTAATATAAAAATTAAAGGCTGATTTTTATTTGTATGTCGTTGATGTTGTCGTTTCTTTAACGCAACTATTAATTATCTTCTGTGAGTTATGAATGAAATATGGTAATTCAAATAGTTTAATAAATTTTATTTGAATTTTGGAAATCACCAAGCGACCCCTTGTCATTGTCCCGCGACCCATAATTTGAGAACCACTGATATAACACACTTATGTAGCCATATATGAGTTATTGTGTTGAAATTTGGGGGAATGCATATAAATCCAACTTGAGATCCTTATGTACAATGCAGAAAAAAGCCATTAAACTGATAGAAAATGTGGGGTATTTGGAGCATTTATTTTTTTAATTGAAGATGCTACAGTTCAATGATTTTCTTAAAATTAAAAACTCACAATTTATGTTTAAAGCTAGGGAAAAAAACTTCTTCCAAAATGCATACAAAAGTCTTTTGAAGAAAGAAAAGGTGGATATAATCTGAGAGAAGAACAACATTTTAGGAGGTTGAAAACGAGGACAAGTGTGTGTACGTCCGTATGGGATGTGAGTTTATGGAACTGTCCAGAACAGACTCTCAAACAACGTCAGGATATTAATCAATTTAAAAAGTTATATTTTATTTAAGGAATATAATGATTGAAAAGGAATAAAATGAGAAACACTATTTATTTTTGGCTATGTGTTATAAAGTATAAATGTACAAATATAGTCAAATATAATATGTCAAAGATGCCAAAAGGATGGAATAAGTCTCAGGTAAAGCTCATATAAAAAGAAGAGATACAGTTGAAGTCAGAATTATTAGCCCCCGTTAATTTTTTTTCTTCAATTTCTGTTTAACGGGGAGCAAATTTTTTTTCAACATATTTCTAAACGTAATAGTTTTAATAATTCATCTCTAATAACTGATTTATTTTATCTTTGTCATGATGACAGCACATAATATTTGACTGGATATTTTTCAAGACACTAGTAGTCAGCTTAAAGTGACATTTAAAGGCTTAACTAGGTTAATTAGGTTAACTAAGCAGGTTAGGGTGATTAGGCAAGTTATTGCATAGCAGTGGTATGTTATGTAGACCAGTGGTTCTCAAACTGTGGTACATGTACCACCAGTGGTATGCAGGCTTCCTTCTAGTAGTACGCGGAGGAGTAATGTCATATGTACATGCTACATATATTTCAAAATTTACCAACAATTGAATATGATGACATATAGCCTATATTTCTAAGGTCCAGGCAACATTTCCAGGTGTTGATAGTTGGCTATTATATGTTAATACTTTACATTTAAGTTCAGGAGTTTTTGAACTGTGCAGTGCTGTACTACTGAATTTCAATACTGCTCATTATGGTGGTACTTGAAGAGACAATCCTTTTCTGAGGTGGTACTTGATGAAAAAAGTTTGAGAACCACTGCTGTAGACTATCGAAAATAAAAAAAGGGGCTAATAATATTGACCTTTAAAATGGTGTTTTAAAAATTAAGAGCTGCTTTTATTCTAGTCGAAATAAATCAAATAAGACTTTCTCTAGAAGAAAAAATATTATCAGACCTACTGTGAACATTTCCTTGCTCGGTTAAACATCATTTGGGAAATATTTTAAAAAGAAAAAAAAAATCAAACTTTACCCCAATCTTAGAAAAATACCCATTGCAAGATTATCTATCTGTCTGTCTGTCTTTTTAATAAATTTGACATTACATTTAGACAACTGTGTGGCAAGAACATTATTGGATTTGTTTTACTGTCTGTCAGTCTGTCTGTCTATCTATCTATCTCTTTTAAAATATATACATTAGTTACATTATTTAATTACTTTATGTAAATTATAATACTATACAATTGTTTAATATATTTATATAAAATTATAGTTATATTCTTAACTACAATTGCAGACCTAAATCTAAGCCATTATTCTAGTCTTCATTTTTTCAGTTTTTTTTTTGTTTTGTTCTAAAACGTATTTTATTATTATTATTATTATAAGCATTGGGACATTAAATAAAGTATTAATGCAAATTCAGACACAAAATATATCCAAGATCCTTACAATAAATTATAAATTATAATTTTAATATAATATTTTTTTAAATAAAATTAAAATAATAAAACAAAAACATAAAAAATGAAAATAATAAATAAATAAAAATAAATTATAACAGATTAATGAAAGCAAACGTGTAAAGTTCACTTTTTGTAAGTGTTGTTTATTTATTTTTTAAGACGCCATTTATTTATTTTTTTCCTACCAAAACGAAAAACACGCATGCCAATTTCAGAATATTTACGTAATTAAAGTAGATGCTGCCATCTAGTGACTCATGTTCACATCACATGGATTTTTAAGTCCAATTGCTGGCATTCAGATTCATTAATTTTCTTTTAGCTTAGTCCCTTTATTAATCAGGGGTCGCCACAGTGGAATGAACCGCCAACTTATCCAGCGTATGTTTTATGCAGCGGATGCCCTTCTAGCTACAACCCAGTTGGAAAACATCCATACACTCTCATTCACACACACGCACACACTATTCAGTTCAATATAGCGCATGTGTTTGGACTGTGCGGGAAACCAGAGCACCTGGAGAAAACCCACAGTAACACGGGAAAAACATGCAAACTCCACACAGAAATGCAAACTGGCCCAGCCAGGAATTGAACCAGCGACCTTCTTGCTGTGAGGCGACAGTGCTTACCACTGCGCCACCATGTCGCCCGAAGGTTGCTGGTTCGTGTCCTAGCTGGGTCACTTGGCATTTATGTGTGAAGTTTGCATGTTCTCCCCTTGTTGGCGTGGGTTTCCCCCACAGTCCAAACACATGTGCTATAGGTCAATTGAATAAGCTAAATTGTTTGTAGTGTATGTGTGTGGATGAGAGGGTATGGGTGTTTCCCAGTGATGGGTTGCAGCTGGAAGGGCATCCGCTGCATAAAACATATGCTGGATAAGTTGGCGGTTCATTCCACTGTGGCGACCCCTGATTAATAAAGGGACAAAGCTTAAAAGAAAATGAACGAATGATTGTCAGCCAAACCATTCATAACACTCCAGCAGGTGGCGCTGCTGCACTTGCTGTCTTAATTTGACACACACACACACACACACACACACACACACACACACACACACACACAGAGAGAGAGAGAGAAAGAGAGAGAGAGAGAGAAACAAAGTGAACAAGTAATAACAGCCTTTTATTAAATGTTATCGACACTCCAAATATCAGCAACACCAATTAGACAGAGACATGAATTACTTCTACAAACAAAAATATGCAAAGGTGTTTATCTGAAAATGTGTTTTTAAAAGAGCAGAAAATCCTGAGTTAAGTTATTTTTACTGAACTGATGGCATTTCTGACCATCTAACAAATATATAATAACAAATGCTCATTAAAAACAGGCAGTTTTGACAAACTGGAATATACAGTATCATTTATAAATGGTTGCATCAATTTATATGTCATAAATAGTTTCAAACACTCGTATAACCAACAACAGGTCAGATTAGTGTGATTTACCAATATTTTTGTGACTTTCTGACAATAAAATGACAACTTCTGTAAAAATCAGATGCTTGGTTTCCTCCTGAAAAGGTGTTTGTCAGTCCAAATATTCCAGAACATCTCTTTAAGGCACATTAAAATCCTCTCTGTGGAGTGAACTTGTTTTATTATTATTCCTAGTATTTCCTTGGGAAATCATTGACAATCTGTCTGTGCTATTTTAGTAAAATAATAAGATGTCTGCTAAATGAATTGGTTTATTATTAAAATAAAATAACAACAATAATAAAACACTTATGGCATCAAGAAAGCAAGCATCCATTGAGGTCACATGTAAAAATGATGGATAAAATTGAACATGTTGTACATATTGTTAGTACAAATTGATGCCATCTTGGAAGAAATGAAAATCACATCACTGAAAAATGCCTTTTTTTCTTCCCTGAATGTTTAACCTGTCTCTAATCCTGTCTGAAATCGCTAAGTTCATATAGAACTGCTTTGTTTGTCATCAAGAACAATCACTATTAATTAAAATGTAGTAAATTTAGTTACAGGTACGAGCTGAGAGGACATTTTACACCAACACTAACTTAAGCAAACTTTAACTTAAGCCTTTAAATGTCACTTTAACTTAAGCACCAGACTGAATTAAATCAAGTTTTTTTTAACACAACAACATAATAATAATAATAATAATAATAATCATAATAATAGTATAACTGTTTAAGATGGAATAAAACTAATTGAAGGACGAGTTACTTTGAAATAGTCCTTCATTTTTTAAAGAGATAGTTCACCCAATAATGAAAACTGACTCAATATTTACTCTCCCTCAAGTTTTTCCAAACCTTTATGAGTTTTTTTCTTTTAGAAAACACAAAAGTAGATATTTTTAATAAAGCTGCACACCTGTAACCATTGACTTCCATAGTTTATAAATCAAATACTATGAAAGTCAATGGTTACAGGTTTTCAGCATTCTTCAAAATATCTTCTTTTGTGTTTAATAAAAGTAAGACAGTCATAAAGGGTGTGTGAATGATTGTGAGTTGTCATTTTTCTGAAAACCGGTAACCATTGACTTCCATAGTAGAAAAAACAAATACCATGGAAGTCAATGGTTACCGGTTTCCAGAAAAATGACAATTCTGTCATTAACAAGCCCTTTATGACTGTCTTTTTTCCTTTTATAAAGTCATTTTTTCCAACATTCTTCAAAATATCTTCTTTTGTGTTCAACAAAGGAAAGTCATAAAGAGTGTGTGAATGATGACAGAATTGTAATTTTCTTTTGGAAACTGGTAACCAGTGACTTCCATGGTAGCAAAAACAAATACTATGGAAGTCAATGGTTACCGGTTTCCAGACAAATTACAATTTTATGATCATTTACACACCCTTTATAGCTTTCTATTTTCTTTTTAAAAAGTCAATGCTTTCCAACATTCCATAAAATATCTTCTTTTGGATTCAACATAAGAAACAAAGTCATAAGGGGTGTGTGAATAATGACAGAACTGTCATTTTTTCTGGAAACCGGTAACCATTGACTTCTAGGTAAATCAAATACTCAAAGTAAAATCAAAGTCAATGGTTACAGGTTTTTCGGCATTCTTCAAAATATCTTCTTTTGCGTTCATCAAAAGTAAGACAGTCAGAAAGGGTGTGTGAATGATGACAGAATTGTATTTTTTTTTCTGGAAACTGGTAACCATTGACTTCCACAGTAGCAAAGACAAATACTATGGAAGTCAATGGTTACCGGTTTCCAGAAAAATGACAATTCTATGATCATTTACACACTTTTTATGGCTTTCTATTTTATTTTTATGAAGATTCCAACATTCTTCAAAATATCCTCTTTTGCATTCAAGAAAAGAGAGAAGGTCATAAAGAATGATGACAGAACATCCACAGACGCCATTTTTTTTCTGGAAATCTGAAACCATTGACTTCTAGGTAAATCAAATACTTTGGAAGTCAATGGTTACAGGTTTTTCAGCATTCTTCAAAATACCTTCATTTGCATTCAACAAAAGTAAGACAGTCATAAAGGGTGTGTGAATGATGACAGAGTTGTCAATTTTGGGCGAACTATCCATTTAAGCCCTTTTGTAACCAAACAAGCTGAAGATTTTGTGCTAGAGCAAGACGACAGCAATGACTCTTTGGATGCCAACAGCTCTCTGTTCCTTCGTATATGGCTGTTTCTTCTTCTCATCAGTCTCACAGTTCAGCCCCTTTTGCTTCTTTTGTATGCATGCATCTGTGAGTGTGTGTGTGTGTGTGTGGGATCCCTTTTGCATTCCTCCAGTCTTCATCTGTCTTGGTAACTTTGCGATAACTCTCAGGAATTCTCTCCTTTTGCCATTTTTAGACTCGATCTCCATGTTTTGGTTGCTGTTAATGTTGTAGTGAGGCAAGCAGTTTTCAAACTCTGTCATCTGTTTAAAATAAAACAAGGGAGAGAAAACAAAAAGGGAGACGCCAAATAAATAACCAGGGAATAGTTAGTCGAGTTAAGCTGATATGGTTACAGGACATTAAGAGCGGGCATGTTAAACGGCACAGAGAGACCAGTGAAAAAGTGTTTGGCTCAAACACCAAATGTCAGCTGTAAAACTCTGGGAGATGGTCCTCAGCGACCTGTGCAAAGAGAGTCACAACATGTGCTGTTAAAATCAGGAGACACTCCAACAGGTTTAACCCTTGTGTGCTGCTGAGGATGTTTTCATCCACTCTGGGGTGATTTTAAGTCACACCTTTCTCTGTTTCAGCAAATGGAAGGATTTTTGGTGACAAAACTTATGCTTTGATTTGACTAAAATGCTTAGATTTTTTTTAAAATTTAACAATACACTCAAATTGGCCACCCTTTCATTATGTTCGGGGCTGTTTTTGCCCTATTGACTTCCATTATAATGACATTTTCTGATTGCAATGCCTTGACTCCATAATATTACATATTCTTTATTGTTGGTGGTTTTTCCTGTTGGGAAGAGGTAACATTATTGTCATTTTTAATGTTGATCATCAGTTGTAGAGCAAAAAAAGCTTACTTTATAGCTTTTTTATATAGTATAAGCCCCTTTCACACATACAGACCTTTCCGGAAAATTACCGGCAATTTTCCGGAAAGGTTGTATGTGTGAACAGGCCCTTTTTGAAAATACCGGTAAATTTGTTCTGGCTATTTTCCGGAAAGAGAAGTTGTAACATTACCGGCAATTTGCCGGAATGCTGCGCTGTGTGAATGCAGAAGGAAGATTACCGTAATAAGCGCGTACACGTCTAGAACGTGCTGACGTGAGACACCTGCTTTAGCCAATCAGAACAGTCAGACGCATTTACTTCCGCACGGTTTATGAGAATAAAAGCCTTTGAATATTTTTTCCAGACACTTTTAGCTGCTAGATGTTAGTCAGATAATGTTTCTATGTTCCTTCTTAATGCTGTGTAAATAATTATCGATAAAATGTTTATGATAATCTGTTGTTTGTTTACCTTCAAGCTTTGCGTGTGCCCGTGAGCGCCCATAGCGCCAGCACACACACATATCATGAACATCTCGACATGCGAAAATGTTACCCTATGTTTTCATTAGAGTTGTACTCAATACTGATCCATCCGAAGAGTTTGTAATGTAGTCAAATGTTTACAAACACAAGCGCAGCCGTTTAGAGGTCATTTCTGGCTAATGATGTCAGAATTTACGGGCATTTTGCGATGGATGTGTGAATGCTCTTTTCCGGAAAAATTCCGTAACGTCCTCGCCTGTGTGAACAGCGTTTTTTTGAATATACCAGTAAAGTAGTTCCGGAAATGTTCCGGATATTTACCGGTATCGCTGTGTGAAAGGGGCTATAGTCAGGGGCGGATTAACCAATAGGCATTATGGGCACAGGCCCAGGGGCCCGTGGGTGCTTGGGGCCCCTGCGAGGGGGGAAAACTGATTTTGTAGTGTCTATTTAGGTAAGTGTAAAAGTGCACCTCATTGGAATGAGCTAGTTGAGTGACTCCCACGCATTTGGTTGACAGAAACAACATAACTAAAGAGAGCGGCAAGCAGCAGAGTGAGTGGCGTAGCTCATAATACACATGGCAACATGTTTTGACACGACCGATCATGAACCTGGTCTGAATCCAGCGTCTGATGAAGTCATTCTTATTTTTTCCCACACTACATATCGGATTTTGTCTACTCTTAATCACGTTAAGACAAGTACGAATCATTAGTAAGTGTGTGTATTATGGAGAACTCAGATTCATAGAACTGAACTGGATTGGAGAGGTGTTATATCCAAATCGTGTGCATAATAAGTTTGTAGAAGTTATACATTAAAAACACTCTTTAATATAAATTTTAGTACTGCTTCAGTAAACCTGAACAAGTGCATCAAAATCCAATAATTTTCACTAGTTGTATTAGTATTTATTTTATCAAAGTGTGCTTTAAATGCTGTAAAAATAAGTGAAATCTTTGTAGACCAGAAATATATGTACTGTATATCATTTATTTTAAAAATGCAGGCAATACATTACAGATTAATTTTATTAAAATATATAATAATAATCTGGGCGAAGCAGTGGCGCAGTATAGTGCTGTTAACTCACAGCAAGAAGGTCGCTGGGTTGATCCTCGGCTCAGTTTCTGTGTGGAGTTTGCATGTTCTCCCTGCGTTCATGTGAGTTTTCTTCTGGGTGCTCCGGTTTCCCCCACAGTCCAAAGTGATGCGGTACAGGTGAATTGGGTAGGCTAAATTGCCCGTATAGTGTATGAGTGTGTGTGAATGAGTGTTTGGGGATGTTTCCCAGAGTTGGGTTGCGGTTGGAAGGGCATCCGCTGCGTAAAACATGTGCTGGATAAGTTGGCGGTTCATTCCGCTGTGGCGACCCCAGATTAATAAAGGGACTAAGCCGACAAGAAAATGAATGAATGAATGAATGAATAATATTAATCTTATTTTATAAATTTAACTATAGGGATGCGGCCAGGTAGTGGGCCTACAAGACATTGTGCCCATCGGCCTCAGAATTAATAATCCGGGCCTGAGTATAGTATGTGTGTCTGCATGTGTGTGTGAGACCTTTGTATACTTTCCTTGATATATCTGAGAAATAGGAAACTCTTTATAAAAGCCAGAACCTTTTTTGCACAGGCCTATCTAAAGGGTTAATAGTGCCAACTGATGATCAACAGAAAAACTACAAATTCAACCTCTTCCCAACAAAAAATGTGGTTCTAATGAAAGTCGATGAGGCTAAAACAGCCCCAAACATAAAGAAAAGGTAGTCAGTTTGAACAATACACAAGGTTTAAAGGTTTGGTTCATATAAGAAAGGACAATTCTGACATCATTTCCTCACTCTCATGTCATTCCAAACACTCTAGAAATGTGTTTATCTTTTAAACAGCTCCTGATGTCTGTCTCTTCAATGAAAGGCCATTCCACCAATGTTGGAATTTTTTAAAAGGTTCACAGAGAAAAAAAAATAGACTTTTATTTCAAACAATTGTGTCTGTATTAAATTCTGTTTACAAAAGTGTTTTATATACACACTCACTGGCTACTTTACTAGTACTGGGTATGGACCCCCTTTTGCCTTCAGAACTACCTTAATTCTTCGTGGCATAGATTTAACAAGATACTGGAAATATTCCTCAGAGATTTTGCTCCATATTGACATGACAGCATCACACAGTTGCTGCAGATTTGTCGGCTGCACATCCATGATGTAAATCTCTCGTTCCACCACATCCCAAAGGTGCTCTATTGGATTGAGATCTGGTGACTGTGGAGGCCATTTGAGTACAGTGAACTCGTTGTCATGTTCAGGAAACCAATCTGAGATGATTCACGCTTTATGACAAGGTGCATTATCCTGCTGGAAGTAGCCATCAGAAAATGGAGACACTGTGGTCATAAAGGGATGGATATGGTCAGCAACAATACTCAGGTAGGCTGTGGCATTGACACGATGCTCAATTGGTACTAATGGGCCCAAAGTGTGCCAAGATCCCCCACTCCATTACACCACCACCACCAGCCTGAACCGTTGATAAAAGGCAGGATGGTTCTGTGCTTTTTTTATGTTTCCAAATGCTGCAGTAGAAATCGAGACTCATTAGACCAGGCAACATTTTTCTAATCTTCTATTGTATAGTTTTAGGGTGTGGTCTTCTGCTGCTGTAGCCCATTTGCCTCAAGGTTGGACGTGTTGTGCACTCAGAGTTGCTCTTCTGCAGACCTCGGCTGTAACGAGTGGTTATTTGAGTTACTGTTGCCTTACTATCAGCTGGAACCAGTCTGGCCATTCTCCTCTGACCTCTGGCATCAACCAGGCATGTGCGTCCACAGCTCTGCCACTCACTGGATATTTCCTCTTTTTCAGACCATTCTCTGATGGTTGTGCGTGAAAATCCCAGTAGATCAGCAGTTTCTGAAATACTCAGACCAGCCCATCTGACGCCAACAACCATGCCACGTTCAAAGTTACTTAAATCATATTTCTTCCCCATTCTGATGCTCAGTTCGAACTGCAGCAGATCGTCTTGACCATGTCTACATGTCTAAATGCATCGAGTTGCTGTGATTGGCTGATTAGAAATTTGTGTTAACAAGCAGTTTGACAGGTGTACCTACTAAAGTGGCCAGTGAGTGTACATAAAAAGGTATCAAAGGGACATTATTTTAAGATATTTTAGCAATTGCTTCTCACCTTGTTAAACACTAAAGAAGACATTTTGAAGAAAGCTAGAAACCTGTGACCATTGACTTCCATAGTAATTGTTTGTTCCTATGAAAGTGAATGGTCACAGGTTTTCAGCTTTCTTCAAAACATCTTTAGTGTTCAACAGAGGAAATAAACTCATGAAGGTTTGCAAATAGGGTTGCATGATATTAGAAAAATCAGACATTTTGTATTTCTGCAATATATGTTGTGATACAAATACAATTTCACCAGATGAATTAAACAACCCTATTGGGAAACAATGTGTTAATTTAATCAGTATATATATATAACCCTAAACTATACAATCCCAACTCCACATTGCACATCCTGCTATGTCACAATAGGACCATTTCAATGTGGTGATGTCATTGGCCCATGAACATAACTGTAATAAGAGGCAATGGGGTATATGCCGAGCTAGTGTTGTTCCCATACTGATAAACTTCTGGTGACCTGTTATTGTGATTTTTTTTTTCCCATTTTATACGGTTTCTTTTACAGCATCGATGTTGTAATGTCATTAAATTACATTCAGTTAAATAAACTTTGGGGCGAGGCAGTGGCGCAGTAGGTAGTGCTGTCGCCTCACAGTAAGAAGGTCGCTGGTTCGAACCTTGGCTCAGTTGGCGTTTCTGTGTGGAGTTTGCATGTTCTCCCTGCCTTCACGTGGGTTTCCTCCGGGTGAAATGGGTAGGATAAATTGTCCGTAGTGTATGAGTGTGTGTGGATGTTTCCCAGAGATGGGTTGCGGCTAGAAGGGCATCCGCTGCGTAAAAAAAAGTTGCTGGATAAGTTGGCGATTCATTCCGCTGTGGCGACCCCTGATTAATAAAGGGACTAAGCTGACAAGACAGAAGGCATTCATTTAGTTGCTCAAGCGTAAAACGAGACAAGCCGTTTGCTCGCACGCACCTGTCAGAGTTGGCAGGCTAGCGCAGAAGCTTTATTGAATATACTGGGGTAAAATAAATGCTCATATTATAAAGACATGGTGGAAAAAATGTAATTTAATGCAGTGGTTCTTGTACAATCTGAGACCCACTTTATATCAGTTATCACTCAGTCAGTGGAGATCGCTCATTTTTAAAGGAAACAGACCTTAAACGTGCTGATTTTGCATTGGCATACAGTTGACCAGAAACGATTAACCCAGGTTAGTATTCAATCATAACCTAGTGTTAAAAAAGCTATCATAATACACAACCATTTCCCAATACAGCGCAGCCCTAAATGACATAATTCATCCACACAGAAATCACTTTTGGCCCGTTTCCACTGAGTGGTACGGTACGAGTCGGTACGATTTTATGCCCGTTTCTACTGTCAAAAGGTACCAAAAAATCAAACCGTACCGTAACGCTTTTTGGGTAACCTTTTTGAAACGTGAGAGTGAAGCATGAAAAAACAAAGGAGAAGCCCGAAAAAACAAGAAATTGATTCTTTCAGCAACCTAAAACATGAACAAACTGCCGTGTTTACTTATTATCATCGCCTTTTATTATTTAACAAGATGTTAACGTTACATGTGCTGGTGAAGAACAAAGATGAGAGGTTTGTACCGACTGTATATGTATCTTATCGTATATGAAACATATGTTTTGGGTATTTTTTTTTTTTTTGTAATTGGTAACATTTCAGAGACTGTAAGTTGTTAGTAAATGTTTTGTTTATTTCATATTATATATATAATCCCAGAAGTTACAGTAGGCTATTTCGCATTATTATTGGCATGCAGCTATAATCTATAAATCCTACTAATAGAAAGGTCAGTAATTAACATTTATTTATACATAAATATTTATTTGTAAGACTTGAGATACCACAAATACTTTGATGTCTTTTACAATTCAAATATTAGCTGGAATCAAGGAGGCTATCGGCTCCACAACCCAGAAGGTGGGAATGCTGAAAAACCAGCTGCTCTCCCTTCCTTCATTAACATTTGAAGAATCCCTGCAACCCCTTTGTTCACCCGCCCTCTCTACATACTGTACGCACACAGAATGGTCAAAGTCTGAATGTTCTAAATCAATCCAAGTGACTTTATCTATCATGTTTGATATTAATTGAAATGTTTCAGTGCGACTGGTACAATGCTCTGATTCCCTCAGACATAGACATAATCAAAACAATAGATATATTACTTCAGGTATCTGTTGAACCACTGTGAAGCGTGTGCCTTTCTGATAGGCAGAAACTTTTTCACTATATGCAAATTCCTCTTGTTATTCGACACACCTTTTTCCTCGAGGGCATTCTTGGATATACGACTTAAGGGGAAGTTTCTAAATGTTTGGCGCGATCCCATAATCAGATCAGCACATAGCGTGAAGCTATAACGCTCCATGTTATGTATATTTTGAAGTCAGGTATGCATCTTTTAATCTTGGATTTATCTTACTAATTTGATGTCTTGTATTGATCGTTTATGAATTGACTAAATGAAATGGCATAATACACATTAACCTGATTATTAAATTATGTTTTGAATTATTCAAACAGAGTTCGTGTTAATATCTCTAGTAGATTACGTTAAGTCCATAACACCACAAGCCACTGTGCAGGTTAGTAATGGACTAAAACACGGTAGACGGAGCAGCGTGGCACGCTATACGATGTTCTTAGAGCTCAGACTAACACATTGGCATTAATTCATGTATACTTTGACTGTAAAAGGCTATCTAAGGGGACAGACCTTCATCTCTAAACTTTTAATTGAGTAGATAGCAGATCTATGGGGACCACACAAACAATGTTCTAAACTGAGTTAGTAGGGTTCTGCCTTTTTAGAATAGCGCTTAATCGCCTCTGTTAAATGACCACAACTGACCTGCATGTGTTTAAGAGATTGTATACTCGGCAGTGATGGGAAGTTCGGATCATTTTACTGACTCGGATCTTTGAGTCTCGTTCATCAAGATGAACGAATCTTTTTTCGAGTCATTTTGTTCATTTGGTTCAATTTGCCAAAATAGTATTAAAATGTTACGAAATGCTTCCAAACACATCTACAACTAGCCCAAAAGGTTGATCACACAACAAAATAAGTCATGAATACAATACTAAAAGAAGGAGAAAATAATAATTCAATGTTTACCTGCTCTTTTGTCTATGAAGGTATTGTTGTCTCTTTGCTCAGCTCACCTCTTCATGTCTTCAAATGTCAGTGGTTCATTCACAATACACTGACAGTCGCATGTAATCTTAACCAATGTACACAGTCTGAGTTGGAGGCATGATAATTAGTTCACCTTTCAAGTCTACTGGTTCTTGAGTCGTTCGTTTATCACGTGACAGAATGACTCAAACCCGAGGACTCGAGAGATGAATAGTTCAATCCTTTTTCTGGCTCTAAATGCATATGATTGGCCCGTGATGAACGAATGACTCAAACTCGATAGAGGACTCGAGAAATGAACGGATCAATTCTTTTTACGGCTCTAAACGCATATGATTGGCTTCTGCCTTTCCGCGATGAATGACTCAAAAGACTTGAATGAACGATACCACCTGCACAAACGTGCGCACGCGCGGATGAACGAATCACTCCCTGAGACGACTCGTAGTTCCCGAGTCATATTGAAGATTTGTTCAAAATGAACGAATCATTCATGAACGACCCATCCCTAATACTCGGCCTGTACAAGACTCAGGATGTTCTAGGAATCCGAATGAACGAGAATAATAAAAAATAACGAATCGAAGAGAAAATTCAATCATAATCTAAAGTAATATTAAAAGAAACAAAATTATCTTATCAATGTTTTATAAATGGAGTCAGATAAAACGAGGATAAATATATTAATATTCTAAACCACCTCATACTAAAATTCAGATATGAGTTCAGTTTAAAGTTAAGCAACATTGTGCACTGGAAAGACCGAACAGTACACCAGTAGACACCGTCATTGGACTAACTGGCTGGACCTTACAATGTATATAAAGCATAAGTCTCAAACTTGATTCCTGGAGGGCCGCAGCTCTGCAGTTTTGCTCCAACCCTAATCAAACACAGCTGATCCAACTAATCAAGGTGTTCTACTAGAGACTATTGAGCAGGTGTGAGTTGGAGGTGGTTAATACTAAACTGTGCAGAGCTGCGGCCCTCCAGGAATTCAGTTTGAGACCGTTGATATAAAGCATTTGTATAGTAAGAAGTGCTTCTTGTACGATATGTGAGCTTCAAGAAAGAATGACGTAAACACCACGCCTACCAAAAGGGTACTATTCAACACAGGCTCATTCTGAAAACGTAGTCCTGTGGATGTTTCTGGAGACCGCGAATTATGTAGCCGTAGGTACGTATGGCTGCATTTCATTTTTTTAAACGAACGCTGCAGGGTGGTGTGACGCCGTTCCTTTTCGCGCTTACCGGCTGACCGCTTACCTCCATGTGGAGGGATTTCCCGCCGCAACCTGTTTGTCCAGTTAGCTCGTCGTGTATGTCTGCGGACTTGAGACGCAGAGAGCAGTTGATGACGTTGAACGGGTTCGAGTCCGGGGAAGAGCGGTTCCAGAAAGTAGGTAAGACAAAAACAGAATCCAAAAAATAGTGAACAACAGGGTGAGAATATGGTAAAATCCGAAAACATGGTAAAAATTAGGGATTTTCTTTTTCTGGGCGGCTTTTAAAAACCATCAGTTGGGTTTAGGGAAGTGGGAGGGCGGGTCAATCGGTAGAACTGGTTGGGTTTAGGGAAGGAGGAGGGTGGGTCAGCCGATTGGCCGGTCGTCCAGTTAATCATTCAGTCATTCAGTCGGTCAGCAGCGACCTCTAGTGGGTTTACGCAAGAACAGCGCAGATGCGAATGGCACTCGCTAGGCACATTTGAGATACGAAAAAGTGCACACAGCGGCCTCTCGTGGATTCGTGAAAACAAAAAAATGCAAAATTACGTACCTCCCGGAACATATTTCACGGTTTCCAGGAATGTCCACGGGACTACGTTTTCAGAATGAGCCTGGGTTAGTACCACTGGTACCATTTGGCAGTGGAGACACACGCCTGATAAAGGTGACCCGTACCGAACCGTACCGCACTGTACCACTCAGTGGAAATGAGACATAAGCAAACGCATATCTGCAGCAGATCAACACATCACGGTTTGACGTGTTAAGAATAATGCAGTGACATTGCAAAGTGATCAAAGTGTTCAGTGAATGTTTTAATAAATGAATGCGAGTGTTCAGGTACCTGTGGGTGCAGCTGCGTGCTGTCTGCTGCTCTTGATGTCCAAGTAGAGCGTGTAGGAATCATACGCAAACAAGATCCCAGCCAGCAGACCAAACACCTGCGAGAGGGTAAGCATTATTACAAACAAGGTCACACAGACTTTAACATACAGACCACAGCTATGACAGCAGAAGCACCTTCATTTACAGGAGTAGTAAACTAAAACTGTATAAAAGGTTTAAATCTTTAAGTAAAGTTCTTCATTGAGATCTTTAACACCCTCATCATTTAAATCATCATCCTTTTTCATCATCCTCTGCAGTATGTTTTGATGCTGAATGTTGGATGTCTTGTCTTACCCCACCAGCGATGCGAGCCCCATCGCCAGTTCCACCGATCACACAGATGAGAGAGGTGATTATATAAAGTGCTGCACCAATTACAGCACGGAACAGATCCTGAAGAAGCAAACAAAGAGAATGTGAGCAGATCTCAAATATGTAGGACTCACCACCATGATGCTAGTGTGTGTGCATTTACTTACGCTCCAGAGCCAGTTCACCACCAGGAACTGTTTGTCCAGCTCCAGCATATAGACAACGAAGAAGATGATGGCAAAGACCATCTCGCAGATGGCGACCGCTGTATACCCTCCGTACATCGATGCGGCATAACAGATCAGGATGATGAAACTGAGGAGCTACAGACAAACAGAAAACAAGCATTTACATCAGTATGGATGTGAACATTTTGATCAGCAAGTCAAAAATTTGATGGTTAGCATTAGCTGTTAGCCTCTGCTGCATTTACATCATTGTGCAGGCCTAAGGCTTGTTTCTTTATTGCAGTGTTGTCATTGAGACTGTAATGAAACAAACATTGGCATACAGATCAGTTTTTTTATGTATTGTGTATGCCACAATAATCAATATATCGACTTATCGTGCAATACTTGGAGATGATCTCAATCATTTTGTTGCCATTGCAATACAGTGCATCTGGAAAGTATTGATAGCGCTTCACTTTTTCCACATTTGTTTATGTTACAGCCTTATTCCAAAATAGATTAAGTTCATTTATTTCCTCAACATTCTACACACAATACCCCATAATGACAATGTGAAATAAAGAGTTTGTGAAATTGTTGCAAATTTATTAAAAATAAAAAACCTCAAAAATCACAACAAAAAAATTCTAAATACTCTGTTGATGCACCTTTGGCAGTAATTACAAACTCAAGTCTTGTTGAATATGATGCCACAAGCTTGGCACACCTGTCTTTGGGAATTTCTGCCCATTCCTCTCTGTAGTACCTCTCAAGCTCTATCAGGTTGGATGGGAAGTGACGGTGTACAGCCATTTTCAGATCTCTCCAGAGATGTTCAATAGGATTTAGGTCTGGGCTCTGGCTGGGCCACTCAAGGACATTCACTGAGTTGTTGTGAAGCCACTCCATTAATATTTTGGCGGTGTGCTTTGGGTCATTGTCCTGCTGGAAGATGAACCGTCGCCCCAGTCTGCGGTCAAGAGAACTCTGAAGCAGGTTTTCATTCAGGATGTCTCTGTACATTGCTGCATTCATCTTTCCCTCTATCCTGACTAGTCTTTCAGTTCCTGCTGCTGAAAAACATCTCGACAGTATGATGCTGCCACCACCATGCTTCACTGTAGGGATGGTATTAGCCTTTTTCATATTTAGTTTTGTAAGAAATTTAGTTTTTTATGGTCTGAGAGTCCTTCAGATGCCTTTTGGCAAATTCCTGGCGGGGAGTGGCTTCTGTCTGGCCACTCTACACTCTCAGAAAAAAAGGTACACGGTGGTACAAATAACGTTCCTTGAGGGCCAGTTTTGTACCCGTGTAAAAGTTGTACCTTATATGGTACAGAAAAGGCCTCTTATGATACTGTTCTGTACCTTTTATGGTACAATTGAAATGAAGGTACATAATTGTTCTCATAAAAAGGTACACTCTCAGAAATAAAGGTACAGGAGCTGTCACTGGGGCAGTACCTTTTCAAACGGTACATATTTGTACCTGAAGGGTCCATAATGGTACTTCAGAGGTACTAATATGCACCTTTTAGGTACCACTGTAGACTCTTTGAGTACAAATATGTATCTTTTGAAAAGGTACTGCCCCAGTGACAGCTCCTGTACCTTTATTTCTGAGAATGTACATAAGTGTTGGACAACTCCTTCTTTGTTACAATATCTATGAAAATAAATATTACTGGAGAGGCAAAGTGATTTATGAATAATTTCCATATCAAAACAAGAATCATCATTTAAAAGCATATGTTTAAATAAACTCATAAACAATAATTATTAAGTTCTATAATGCAATAATACAAAACAACTGGTACACATCATGTTCTTAAAGGTACAAACTGCAATGGTACAAATTTGTTTCTTTGTCTTGAGGTACAATTCTGTCCCATAAAAAGGTACTGCCCCAGAGACAAGGGTTTGTACCTTCTTTGGTACAACATTGTACCACTTTTTCTGAGAGTGTACCATACAGGCCTGATTGGTGGATTGCTGCACAGATAGTTGTCCTTCTGTAAGGTTCAATTACCTGTAAAATAATGGTTTAGAATCTAGACTGCAGACAATTACCTGTAAAATTATGTTTATTTTTTTACAGTGTACTTTATATAGAGGGCAGAGTGTTGCTAAAGAACTACTGAGAGATTTCAGCTGCTGTCTGGGCTTTCACTGCCTTTCTGCACCTCCCTTCCTTCATGTGTTCAATACTTTTTCTCTGCGTCATTTCATTTATTACGAATTTTTAAACTAATTAGTTTTGTTTTCTTTACATAAATGGATTTCTTTGGCTAATATCAACATCTTATCTGAGCAAAATGGTGACGTGTTCAATACTTATTTTCCCTGCTGTATATAACAGAACTCATTTTGCTGGTCTTTTCTTAGCATCAGTGTGCTTCCCCCAATTCATTTGGCTTTTTAGTGTGGAAATTCTCCCTTGTAAGTACAGTACGTCATTCATGTTTGCTGCCAAATCACCAAAGCTTTTTACTACCGTTCACAATCCCTCAGAAGGACCCAGCTGCTCTAGGTGTCGGTTAACAGTGGAGCTCTGAATTTCACACATCCCCTAAAGTTTCTAAAGTTTTCAGAAGCTCTGATTGCTAAAACATGTGGCACGCACTACAGAGAGGAAAAAACAAGTGTAAACAGCACAATTCATTCAATAGAAAGTCCTTATATGGTTATAAATGAAGAATACATTTGGGAGTACAGGGATATTATGAAGTTAAAATCAACTCAGTCCTTGCTTAAACTCAAACAGTCGATACATGTATTTGCAGATCCTGTCAGGCAACACTAAACTCTAAATCAACACTGCCAGCAACGTCTACTAGGAGAAGTTTGTTTCTTGTTCGTCAGACTTCATGGATAATCTCTGGCTCATGGTTTGTTTTTAAGCTCCAAGGAAAGGAAAACAATGTGATATTTGAATTCTTTTTAACATGTTTACTAGGGCTGGGTGGTCAATACTGTGGAATAAATTGTTAACCGTAATAAATGTAATTTTTTTGTGTATGCCGCAAGATGTAAACAAGTAGGCGTTACTAATTAACATATAATGTGCGTGAGGGAATCGCTGACAGGAGCTTAACTTACATCAATTGGTACCGGACTGCACAACAAAATTATGAATTATTTCAGTTTTATTTATAATCAGAGTCTGAAAGATCATTATCATATAATGATATCATTATCATTATTTTGAAAAATGATAATTAAACATTCATTCATTTTCTTGTCGGCTTAGTTCCTTTATTAATCTGGGGTCGCCACAGCAGAATGAACCACCAACTTATCCAGCATATGTTTTACCCAGCCTATGCCCTTCCAGCTGCAACACATCACTGGGAAAATAACTAAACATATTAAGTTGAACTTACTTTTTAGTTTAAATTAAGTTGCAAAATTGTATTACTATTATTCAAATAAGTTAAAGTAACATTAAACATTAGTTGTAGTGACCTTTTGTCATATACAATGTTTACAGTGTAGTGGCTAATGTGTTTAGCCTTCAACTTCTGGTGACTAGGCCTCAGAATTAAAAAAAGTTGTGTCTATTTGTGAGAAAACCTGTTGCCAAAAGTTTCGCCTACAAAATGTGTCACCACCACAACCCTCTACTCAAGTGCTTCTAAGTACTTTCACCAAGTACCACCATAATCAACAGTGTTGAAATAAAGTAGCATAGCTGGCTAAAATAAGCAGCTACAGCGCTGCACGGTTAGAAAATGAGTCATATTCATTTAACTAAATTAATTCCATACAAAATATGATATCAGTCTTGTCACGTGACTTGCGGTGCAGCATTCTGAAAAGTTACGATGTTTTCAACTGGGCATGCCTGGAATACGCAAGCATGTTGTGCTGCAGTTCTTACTCATTTTGCTAGCCTGTGGGTTCAATTTTGGCACTCAAGTGACTGAGATGTAACAAGAGAATAAGGTCATTTTTCAAAATAAATGATGTTTCAGACTCTGATTATAAATAAAACTGAAATAATTCATAATTTTGTTGTGCAGTCCGGTACCAATTGATCTATAGACCGGTGTCGGTCTGTGGCCCGAGGGTTGGGGACCACTGCTCTAGCACGTATCTGCCCTGCAAGCACCACACACCTCTTTCTCTAGTTGTGCATCATTTGGATCGATTTTTAGCAGCTGATGACGCGATGCACTAAAGTAAACATTTTAAACACATCGCTTTGATCGTAGGCTTTAGAGAACAGCCAATGCTGATCACATTGGTGTTATTTAACGCATCAAATGATTAAAATTGTATATATTTTTTCTTATAATTACTCAGTGATTCCTCCTCGTACCACTAGAAGTAAGCCCTACCACAGTTTGAAAACCCCTGCTCTACTCCATTTCTACATTACAGATTTTTCTAAGACATTTGTATTTTTTATTTATGATTACCTAAATTCCTCAAGTCATACTAACTAATACTTATTTATTAATATTTGCTTGTTTAATGCCTGTAGTCTAGACAGTTCGAGGGTTCTTCTCCTCCTGAAGTGTTATTTATGTTGCCATGGTGTTAATGATTTCTACACACACACACCACCGTTCAACACCTGTGCCTTTTATTTGCGAGGTGCTGCTGCCATAGCAACAAAAGCAAAAGCACACACACAAACACACACACACACACACACACAAACACAAGTGTGAGGATAACGACTCAAACAGGAAGATTATCAAAGTGTTAAGAGGCCAGTTTCCTGTTTACCCTCACTTGGAGAAACAAAATTACGTTGTAATAGCAACATATATAGCAACAACAATATTCAAAATGAATATTCATCTATATTCTAAATGTGTGAATGATTTATGCATGCTTTATGGATTTATGCTCCTATTGAATAAACATTAAGTGATGATTTAGCAAAATTTGGTCACTTAAAGGGACAGCTCACCCAAAAATGTCAATTCTGTCACCATTTACTCACCCTTCACTTCTCCTCAACCTGTTTGCAGGGTTTCTACAGGTTTCATCAAGTTTCAATTTTAGACTTTTTGAGACCATTATGAATGAAATTTCAGACTTACTTAAGGCTAAACGCTAAAGCCTCGGTCAGATGACACGATTATTGTTGTCGGTTATGAAAGTCACTTTGTCAGCTATTTTTTTTCTTTATAAAATATTGGTTTGTCATGGGTAACAAATGTGCCAGACTACACGTTCCTTCACGATCAGTCATCCCGTGACGTCTACGACGAGCGTTATTTCCCAAAGCAGTCACAAGTGTTGCTATAACAATATTTATTATCTCAATTTCATTTTTTATAATCTTATTTCAATCTCAATAAACACAGATGCTTGCAGACAACTAATAACTAATAACTATTTAAGGGCATTCCTTATGACATGGATAGAATGAAACTAATGATTCCGTTTTTATATTAAGCTATTTTCTTTGAAATCGAAATGTATATTTACTAGCCATGGGTTGTTTTTTTAAACACTCCATTTTGTGGTGTGTTTCCCAAAACCATCAATAGCCAATTAAGGTCACATGTTGTGTCGTTACAAACATAGTTCGTTGATTTGCCGTTTCCTAAATCCATTGTTCCAATGAACATTCGCAAACTGCGTCGCAAACTTTTGCACTTGCAACTACACCTCTGGTCCTGTAGTTAGAAACATAGTTCCTGGCTGTGTTCTATTCCAACTTTTCCCCCCTATGCCCTATTTATTTAAATCATTTTAACATTTTAACTTAGAATGATTATAAATAAAAATGCATTAAAGTCATCTCTCTTAAGTGTAATTTGCTTTCAAACTATTTTTACAGTTCAGTTTTAGCGATCTTCATGTTTACAACTGTGCTCCCTTCGCACTTAGAAAACATTGATGTCATTTTGAAAATAGCCCCATGACGAAGGCTATAGGTGACCTATTATTTAAAAGTGGAATTTGTTACGCCTCCAAAGCTCGTGAAAACAAAAAAACATAGCATACGTTGATGCTTTTGATTTATAGTAGGTTATTTATTTAGTATCTGTACAGTATGTGGCATAGGCCAGCTGGGTAGCACATTTCTGCAGTGGTTTGCATGTGTCAAATTGTAAAAGTAGACTTTTCAAAAAAAAAAAAAAAATCCTACTTAATAATAATAATAATCATAATCATCATTAATAATTTTATTAAAGTGGGATTTTTTTTCATTTCTTAATAAATAGCCTCATTATTTATTTATTTATATGATTTATATATGAGATTAGAATATGTGTTAGCTTTTGTAAGTGATGTTATGTTTTAGAATAGGATATGTAATGTTCTCAATAATATCTGTGAAGGAAACACAGGCCCTGTATGTGCCATTTACATATATTTCAATTAATATGGACAGCGAGTGCATGTTTTTAGCAAAACTAATATTGTATTTTTTTTTAAAGCGTGTGCGTGTAAAACAATATTATTTGCACAAAGAAATTATAGGATTCTTCTCTAAAGAAGTTGTTACCACCCTGTTTAGAGCATCATTATGGACGTTTTACGTTTTAACTAACATGGTTCAAGCGATGGATTTGCCACAGAGAAACTAGGGGTTTTGGGAAACACTCGTCACTACATCGTTCTTTTCCCAAACGATGCATCGTACTATTATAGTTCAGACGCGAGTTACGTCATTGTTTGGGAAACACACCCCTGAACTTGCTGTGAGTGAAGCAAGAAAATGAAAGCATGTTAGCACTGAGGAAAAATCAGATGTTCAAGACATAATCTTTAAAATAATGACATATTAAAAAATGTGCAAATATATGACAGCGATTTGTGATACAATCACAGTAAAGCATTCATTAAATCCTGCGTAAAACATATGCATGATAAGTTGGCGGTTCATTCCGCTGTGCGACCTTTGATTAATAAGGGACTAAGCTGAAGGAAAATTAATGAATGTATGTAAGCACACACACACTTTCCCAGTGATGTGTTGCAGCTGGAAGGGCATCCGCTGTGTAAAACATATGCTGGATAAGTTGGCGGTTCATTCCGCTGTGGTGACCCTGGATTAATAAAGGGACTAAGCTGAAAAGAAAATGAATAAATGAATGAAGCACACACACACACAAACTTTATAATATTAATAATTATATGTATTTATGTTATTTTTTTGGTTTATATTTGCATTATTTACACCCACAAAGCCTCAAATCCACATTAAAGATATGCTAAAACTGTTTTGTCACAAATTGTTAAACGCAAACATAAATCCACTGACTGGAATTTTTTTAAGCCTCAATTTTCTAGAGAAAACAGCTCATAATCTGATTTTAAGCTCAACAAAGATGTCTTTTACTGGCCTTACAAAAGAGCCAACACAACTACTTGTGCATTTACAAACTGCAGATGGGAAAAACTACCCTAAGGTTGGAGTTAATGTTAGCCTAATACTACCCATCTAAACTAAACCAACTAAACCATCATTTAAACTGAAAACTCTTTTTAGCACATCCAGTTTTGATTTTCGGCTAATCTCAAAATACCAGAGAAAGGCCTGAGTTAGGCGTTTTTCCGTTAGAGTTGCCAGTTTAAAACACACAGTCTTATCTCTCCTAGTCTTTGAAATGAAGCCAGCATGAGGGCACACAGATTTATAGCATACTTTTGACAAATATGTAAGCTCTACATTCATAAATCATCTCACAGATGTGCCCCCTGCTCTGCATTAAAACAAAACTCTCCCAAAAATGTTTTAAAAGCTGCTGTCACATTACTTCAAAAGGTGGGAAAGGAGATCAAATATACAGCTAATTTAAATATAATATAACGTAGTGAGGCAGTGGCGCAGTAGGTAGTGCTGTCGCCTCACAGCAAGAAGGTCGGTGGGTTGCTGGTTTGAACCTCGGCTCAGTTGGCAATTCTGTGTGGAGTTTGCATGTTCTCCCTGCCTTTGCATGGGTTTCCTCCGGGTGCTCCGGTTTCCCCCATAGTCCAAAGACGTGGTACAGGTGAATTGAGTCGGCTAAATTGTCCGTAGTGTATGAGTGTGTGTGTGGATGTTTCCCAGAGATGGGTTGTGGCTGGAAGGGCATCCGTTGTGTAAAAACCTGCTGGATAAGTTGGCGGTTCATTCTGCTGTGGCGACCCCGGATTAATAAAGGGACTAAGCCGACAAGAAAATGAATGAACGAATAACATAGTGATATAAATAACTGAAATAATTATTATTGACTAAATTTAGCGCTTGGTTTTCAGAATATCAGCAAATGTCATTGTAACAGACCCATTACTACCATCAAAACATTTGAAATGTAACATGGTTGAAAAGCCATGTCACAAATCATGTTTTGAGACAGAAGTGTCATGGCTCAGTGGTTAGCACTGTCGCCTTACAGCAAGAAGGTCGCTGGTTCAAGCCCCGTCAGGGCCAGTTGGCTTCTCCCGGTGTTGGGTGTTGGGTGTTGCGGTTTCTCCCACTGTCCAAAGACATGCACTATAGGTATATTGAATAAACTAAATTGGCCGTAGTATGTGTGTGAATGTGAGAGTGTATGGGTGTTTCCCAGTGCTGGGTTGCGGCTGGAAGGACATCCGCTGGGTAAAACATATGCAGGATAAGTTGAATGACCCCTGAATAATGGGACTAAGCTGAAGAAAAATTAATTAATGGGTTCATATAACAAAACCAAAAAAAAAAAAAAAAATGTTTTCAAGTATAGTTGGTTCATTTAATCGTTCAGATTTCAAGCTTTATGTGAATGCATTTATTATGTCTGTGAAGCAAGTATTCACTGAGATTCCAGTGTGTTTATTGACCACAAAAACTGGTGTAAAAGCACACGTCTGCTCCGAGCTTCTCCCCTGGAGAAACGTTAGTCTATAATCGATGATCGGCTCCTGTACTAGTGGGCGGGGCTTCATTCACCATATTGACTGTTATACTTTTTACTGTTTATACTGTATACTTTTTTCCCCATTTAAAACTATAAGAGTGACACGTCTTGTGTATTCTTTAGTTTTTGTTCTTATCGAATAAAAAGTTTATCCTACTCAGTTGTGCACAAACGTTTTTGTTTTTTATTTTTTAATGTCCATTTTCAAAATGTATGTACATCTTGCTGTTTACATCAGGTATTTTTTATGCGATGATCCAAAATGGGCATAAAAATAAGTGTATTTATACAGCTAGTAAGCTACTGTAGCTTTACATATGTCAACATACAGCTCTGAAAAAACAATAAATAAAGGTTAAGAGAGCACTTCAAAGTTATTTTCAGTTATCTGGCTTAACGATTAAATGGATAGATCAACCAAAAACGTTCAGCACAATAGTTATTTTGAAGTATGTTGTTTGCTGGTACCCACTTCTGAAGTAGTTTTTGTTTTTACCATAGTAGTTTTAATATATGGAGTGTTTTTAGAACAGCGCTCACATTTCTGCAGTGCAAAAAAATGCTTCGTTTAAAACCACATGAGGGTGAGTAAATGAGGTCATTTTTATTTTTGGGCGAACTGTCCCTTTATGTAGAGTGAAGTCAAAATTATTCACCTTCCTGTGAACTTCTTTTTCAAATATTACCTAAATAATGTTGAACAGAGCAAAGAATTTTTCACAGTATTTCCTATAATATTTTCCCTTTTGAATATATATAGGCTAGAATAAAAACATTATAATATTTTTAATATCCAATTTAAGGTCAATAATATTTTAGAATATTATATTATTTTAGAAATGATTTATTGAAAATATTATGTTTAGAAAAAATGTTGAAAAAAATCTTCTTTCCATTTAACAGAAATTGAGAAACAAAATATTCAGGGGTCTAATAATTATGACTTCAACTATATATATATATATATATATATATATATATATATATATATATATATATATATATATATATATATATATATATATATATATATATCTATATATAATTTAGACATGTTTTTTTAAATGCCACGAAATGATTAGTAGCGACCCCTAAACGTAAGTCACAGACACAGATCTGGTACAGCAGCCCATTGAAGGCGAGCCGATCGTGTGGGCGTCGAGAAGCTGAGTGGGCAGCATGATGTCATCAGGCACCCCTCCTTCATGCACATATGTATCGGAGCTTTATGAGTTGTACGGACTGGCACAAACTGCCTCTATGAGCCTCACAGGCAGACTGAACTGCAGCCGGCGCACAATGAAGCTCTATTCAAGAATACAGTGTTGGCTCCTTTAAGAACACCCACTACTGAGGGCTCCGAGCTGAACAGGGTCACGAGGGTAAATAGATAAATAAGGAAACACCAGAAATAAACAAAAGCTTTTAAAGCATGTACTGTAGATGAAAAACTCCCACTGTACAGCTTTTACAATACTCCAAATACATTAAACATGAATTATGTAGACCTGCCAACATGAGAAACATTCAACACCCAAACACTGCACCTTTTGTCTTGTTTTTAGTCCAAATATCTTAAAATTCCTACATTAAGAAGCATTTTCTAGACAAGCTAAAAATAAGTCTTGTTTTTAAAAATGTTTTCCTTTTTAAAGGTGTTGTATTTAGGTTTTTGACCACTCTAAAGCATAACAATACCATAATATGTTTGCTAATATTTAAGAAACATGCTAAGGGAACATACTGAATGCTGAAGTTGAAAATGTGTAGCTTTTGTAATAATGTTTGTCTTTGTTTTGGCCTCTATAACCTGCCCACTGCCAGTTTACTCAATTATATTGCCATACTATGGGTTGCCTTGATGAAAAACAGCGTATTTCATTTCAGTCTTGTTTACAAATGTAAACAAACATTATCAGCTTATATTGTAACTCTGTGTGGAAAGATTTATAATGTTACATCGAAATGGTATGTGGTAAATGGTAATGGTTTACAGTCTAATTAACTCATATAAAACTTCCTTAACGTTAATAAAAGTGCATGCCGAGTGACTAATTGTTGGTTTGCACTAGGGTTGTAACAATATACCGGTATGACGGTTTACCACGATTTGAACGTGCACGATTATCATACCATGAACAATTGCATATCAACGGTTTTAACCCTTAAAGACCGAGACAGCCGCCCGCGGCTAAAAATAAGTATTGCTCTTTAATGTTTAATAACTTTTGATCCGCTGATCCGATTCATACAATTCAAAGATTGGCATAAAGAAGAGAATCTCAGCTTTCCAGTGTTGTATCACATAACATTCGCGGACTTTCAGAGGCTCCGGAATCAGTGCGGTTACGTCATCAACATTTGACAACGCTGATTTGACAAAGAAACGCTCGTCACTGTGTCTCCGGACAAATCAGACATGATACATTGATGCATTGTCCCTCCTCCATGCCCAGATTGGTTCAAACTCGCTATATCACAACCAATAAGCATAGGTTTCGCTTTTGTTTGTGGACCAAGCTTTTTGAACAACACGGAATGAGAGATAGGCATACATTTATGCTGTTTTCAAAAGACGCAAATGAAGATGCAGCTGTTTGTCTGCATTGCATACAACCACATCCAAATCCATATCCACTGACAACCATATCCATGCTGGCACATAAAACCTAAGGATGTTCCATATTGAATCTAGTTTCGTTATGTAACTATTTATAGTATAGTAAATATTTATATCTATTTTTTACTGAGGATTTGCACCATGTTTATTTGGACTTTGACACATTATTTATTATTTTCTTATTTTTTTATTTGTTCATTGTAAGTGGTGTTGTTTATAGTAACTAAAAATATATTATTTGGAAAAAGTCAAATTTGCTTCACTGTTCTATTATTTTGTAACATTTGTAACATACCGTATACCGCGAAACCGTCAAACCGTGGTATTGTTTTAGACGATTATCATACCGTGAAAAATTCATACCGTTACAACCCTAGTTTGCACTGAATCTGACTTTCGTTTTCAAACTATTTGTTAGCTAGTTAGCTTTCACAAATCTGTGGTAAACTATTAGCTGCTGCTTTCCGTATGCCAGTACATGTCATGTAAAATGGTATTTAAGCTACTATTGGTAGCATTAACACTGAATAAAGCACATAATCAGTACCTGAGGTAATCATTGTAATAGTAGTTTATGCTGTTGTTCAGCCATCGCAGACAAAGGAAACCATATTGAAATAGAAACGAGAGTTTTCGCTGTCTAACCTGTTTTGGACAAAAGCTCTTATATTTAGACTACAAGACAAAAAGAAAAAAGCTTTTTTTTGCGGTGCACAAAGACACACTTAAAAATGGCAAGACGCCCACTTGCCTATTCACTAGTTTAAACATTCCTGCATGTGTTTACATTTCTGCTGTGAAAAGACAAATGACATTTACTTTGTTTTTGGCTAAAAAAAAGGAATTTATTTTATTACTGTTGTGTCTTTATTTTTTATTAGAAAAATGTTTAGACTAACAACAGATTAATCAATATGTTCCTTTTGTATTATAACACATCTTGACCAGACACACTTCCTCTTTTTTACTGTGCTGCATACTTTAATGAACATGCTGACAAGTGGAAAAAGCAGAATAAGAATAAGTGTGGGGGCCTTAGTTTAATACAAAGTCTAGACATGTCACAAGTTGTCATGATGCTTGTAGAAGTTGTGAAATATATTAAAGATGCATTTAATTGTTCAGTTCTGGTATGCAGAGAAGGGTTGCAGAAAGAGGAAGTATGTCTGGGGGTACAAGAGCCAAAGGACTGCAGAATGACTGATAAGTGACGTTACAACAAATCTCCACCTGTTAATATCAGTTGTGTATATATGCTGGTGTCAGGAAATGTATGTTAGTTGCGAACTTCTTAAATGTAATTCTTGTATTGCTTTGGGGTAACGTAACCCAGAGCTCTGTCATCGAATTATTCATTTGTATCTAATAAATTACTAATATTTTTAGCATTGATGAAAACCCTCTCCAGACCTTTTCTTATTGAACACGCATGGAATTGGCTTGATATTGCAACAATCTCAATTTCTATCATGAGGATATGTATCTCACTTTCAAGTGTCCTAATTGTAACTCATTTGGCCAGTGAACAAAAGATTGCAAGTATCTTTTTCTTCAGTTCCACTCTTTAGCAAGTTAAAGTATTTTGCCTTTGTAGGGCAGATTTCTTTCTGTCTAGAGCAGGGGTGTTCAAACTTGGTCCTGGAGGGCCGATATCCTGCATATTTTAGTTCCAACCCCAATTAAACAAACCTGAACTAGCTAATCAAGCCTTTTCTAGGTATACTAGAAACCTCCAGGCAGGTGTGTTGAAGGATGTTAGAGCTAAACTATGCAGGAGTTTTGACACCCCTGGTCTAGTGCCCCACATGGAAAGAACCTATATGAGGATGTATGCGCATATATGAAATCTATATGCAGTATATATGCACATATATGATAACATATATGCTGTATATATGTGTAAATATGCCACAAATAGGCAGAATAGAGGTGCATATATGTGCATATACAGGCCAAATAGGTCTTCTGTATTGCTTCTTCCCACATGGAAATAACATATATGAGGATATATGCGCTTATATGAAACCTATATGCAGTATAAATGCACATATATGTTAACAAATATGCTGTATATATCTGTATATATGCCACATATAGGCAAAATTGAGGTGCATATATGCAGGCCATATAGGTATACTGTATTGCTTCTTTATATCTACATATAAGCCCTATTTGTACATACAAGATGTGTCTCCTATATAGCTCATATATCTCACTTTGGCAACTGTCATACATGATGCCTAGCTCATATTTTCTATTAATAACAATAACCAAGAACAAAAGAATAATGCAAAAACGTATGTATGTGCGAACACTTGAAATTGGTATATCACATGTAGCTGGCATGTTGTGGAATTTAACTATTGCAAATAAGTGAGAGGAGATGAAAAGCTATGATGTCTGCACATTTTCCTGAATCGTTTACAAGGTCAATTCTTTCTTCTAAGATAGTGGAAAAGAGGGAAATGTATTAAACAATGGTTTGTTGTTTTTTTTATTTCATCAGTCAAGCCTTTTTTCCAATTTCAAGTCACTTCCAGATTCATCTCACACAGAAAGAACCTATATAAACAAATGTTTTAATATAGATTTTGAATTTATGTGACATATATATATATATATATATATATATATATATATATATATATATATATATATATATATACAGGGCTCGAAATTGCGACCATTTTGGTCGCATATGCGCCAGAAAATGAATCTATGCGACCTCATAATATATATGGAAGCATTAGATTTTTTCTAAAAACGTGCTGAATAGCTCTTCCTTGCCGCTATATTGGTTTATATAACCTGTCAATCACTCAAGGTATTCCGCTGTCAAATGACAGGGAAGGAGCTTTTATGTCCACGGGAAATGCAAACGGCTGAAGAGTGTAAACTTAAAGCACACAGGTTTGCAAACCCCACCTAAAGTTGAGGCGCAGAGGAGAGCGATCATGACATGTGGTGAATATTGATCCGCCAGCTGAGATCAATCAAGTACGTGTTTTCGGAGAAGGCGCACGAATCTCGATGCGTTGCATCCACTGCGTGTTCAGCGCAAATGTCCGCTAAAAGTCAAATCTAATAGGTACAAAAAATATCATAGCCAAAAAAGCTTGCCGTTACTAAGTTTACACTGAAACTGCGGCTCATAACAAACAGCGGTATTGCGCCGGTGGTCATCGCAAAAATCTTGCTCAACCTGCTCATATATTGGGTCGGCTAACTCGCCTGCTTTTCCACTAACACAGAAAAATAAAAAAATCAGCACAGACTGAACATTTAAATTGACACAAACTGAAACCAAAACTTTTAAAGAGTGATAGAAGTGAGACTTTACTTTCTTTCTTTTGTCAATTCTTTCTTGAGGTGTATATTATTTTTTATTAAGTTACTGATGACTGTTTTGCAGCTTTCAGCCTTGAATTGAATTATTTATTATAATCTTTTGTTTATTTTGTAGCAGAAATATTATTTATCAAATTGACATGCATATATAAACAGCAGTACAAAATAAATATTTCTTACTGCAATGCTTCATTTTTAATTGATGCAAACTATACATTTATTTTTCATAATTCATTCAAGCACATTTAAGGCCACATGATGATGACAAATGTAATTCATTGTTACCATTATTGTCATTTTCATCATCATTAATATTTTATAATTATTCGACATTCATTTTGGAATTATTGCACACAAATATCAATGTCATCTCAGCATTAGTTAGATAAATGTTTCTGGTTTTTGTTAGTCCTAATTGATGTTGTTTTAAAATACAATAAATCCCTTAAAATACAATTTGCAGCGGTGCTCAATCATTTGTGGTGGGTGCTCCTTAATTTTTTCTGGTGCTCCTAAATTTTTGAAGTTGGGAGCACCGGTGCTACCAAGTAAAAAAGTTAATTTCGAGCCCTGTATATATATATATATATATATATATATATATATATATATATATATATATATATATATATATATATATATATATATATATATATATATGAGCAATTCCATGAAAATGTCAACCTTGCCATGAAAAGAAAAATGTTTTCACCAAAATAGCGAAACCGTTTCTACATTTTTTGCGCAGGCAAGTGTTTTACAGTACTTTAAAAATACTTTAAAATGTGTCTGTCAATGTTTTCTAACTATTATATTTGATTTACCACATCCGTCACATCCATAACGAAAAAGTGTCACATCCATAACAAAGCTTTTCCCTCAAAACCGCAAAAATGTCAAAATAAAATAAAATCAATCAGTTTTGTTCTATAAAGAGCCAACTCTTATCCTTTTGTTGAGCATTATTTATTTTGGGTTGTGCAGTTTAATTCACAGAATTTCTACGAAATATGTTGTATACTGTAAACTCGCAGACTTTTTTTGTCACATCCGTAACGCTTGTTTATTTTCCTCATTTAAAATATATATAAAAATGTATTAAAAAAAATGTATAAAATATAGTATAAAAATGTTCACAGATTGAATTTTTTTGATCCCATAACTCTGTGGTTAGTTGTTTTGGAAAATATAAACAGATGATTCAATATAATGTTAACGTATACTTTCTCTGCGAATTTATGTTTTGAATTTTTACTGCAAATGTCACATCCATAACGCTGGAATCAGCCATATATATAATTGGCCATTTTTCTATATTATATGTACATATAATATAGGAAAACTGCCAATTTTATATATGTTAAATATATTAAAAACCTATATCAAAACCTATATTAATATATATATAGCTTCTTTCCATGTGGGGCTATAGAGCACATCACTCATCTGAGTCTTAGTCCAAGCACGCATGGTTACTTACTCTAAGACACTAAAGTGTGTCTTGAATCTACATGTTTAGTGTTTAGAGGTGGGTGTGTCTGAATGAACTCTGGAAAATGAGACTATCATGTCCAACGTCCATGACCTTAACCATCCATTAGTTATATAACGTGCTATTACTGCTTCTGGTGCAACAGTGTACTTTTAGTTACTCGACGGCATCTTAAAGAAGGCTTTTGATTTCCAGATAAACAATGCAACAAATTCAGATTAACAGCATAGCCTGTATATACGTCTATTTAAAGTGATAGTTCACCAAAAAAATGTCATTCTGTCATCTTGTACTCGCCCTTCACTTGTTCAAACCTTATTTAAAGTTGAACACAAAAGAAGTGATTTTGAAAATTGCTTGTTGCACTGACATCCACAGTGTTGTTCCTACTATAGACGTCAGTGGGTCAGCATTCTTCAAAATATCTTCTTTTGTGTTCAACAGAAACTCATTAATGTTTAAACTCACATAAGGGAGAGTAGTTGATGGGGTCATTTTCACTTTTAAAAATTCATTTAAAGTCCATTTCTGTCCATTTAAACAAGACGCAGGAAGTTGAGCTTGTAAAATGTGGTGAACTCAGGATAGCTTCATTAGAGCATAACATATGATAGAGCCAGGATGGTTTATGATGCAGGTCTCTTACAATCTTTTGTCTTGCATGCAAAAAACATGGTCAACTTATGGATCGTTCTCTCTCTCTCTCAGCTCATGTTTCAAACGTTTAAAGGTAAACTTCTTCCAAAAATTAAACTAAAACTAATAACAGGTCTATTTTTGTTTATTTTATCCTTTTTAATATTCCTTGTAATTCTTCAAGTTGACTTAAATTTGGTTCATTTTACTTTCTTTAAGTTGTCCATATATTGCATATTTCTGCATTTTGTTTACATCTGGGTTATTCCAAATCTTTACGTTTCTATTCTAATTAAATTCATTATACACTACCTGAAAAAGTCTTGTTGCTTATTCAAGTTTTAGGAACAACAAATAATACCTTGACTTCTAGTTGATCACTTGGTGTCAGAAGTGGCTTATATGAAAGGCAAAGGCCTCTAGATTATGCTTATTTTACCAAAATAAAATATGATCATGTCTTGATTTTTAATTATTTAATTAGGACAGTAAGGTCTGACTATTTTCAATTGGTGGCCCGCGGTCCAAATTTGGCCCCCGCGGCAATTTGTTCTGGCCCTCCAAAAAGTGTGTCCAAGACTTCAAAAATAAATTTAGTTCAGTCAATAAACGGCCGCTATAGTTATGTAGTGACGTGCGTCACTGTGCAAAGCGTGAGTCACCTGATATTAAGAGAGAGGCGGAAGCAGCCAAAAACATTCGGATACTTAATCGTAAAGGCTTCTCAATGTCATGTTTTTGTTGCACAGAACGAAACTGCTGCACCTAAACAAAGTTATGCCAGCTGTGCGCTAGTTTAAAGTTCTGAGCTTATACACCAAAGCTAATACGCATGCACACTGGATTAACTATAGCAGCGAATATAATCGAATAATAGAATATATGCCAATATGCGCGCAGACGCACCGAGTAGAAAACATCTCACGCCGTAGCCGTGAGAGTTGTGCGTGGCTTTCAGTGCAATGTAAACAAAAGATATGTTAGACGAATTATTACACATTATTAAAATGATTATGCATGTATGAACGCAAATGATAACAACAGTTAATTTAAATACTTACCTAATATAAAGCTTAGATTTACATTAGACATAATAATAGTGATTATTTTTCAAGCTATATAATAGTAAAACTAAAATCTTTAATTGTTGCTTCCATAATTGATATGCAGTTTAAAACATAACATATGAATCTGTCTGAATGTAGAAGACAGGGCGTCACGCAGCGGATGCGCCGCTCAGCGCTGCAACACATCGCGCACATGACAGTTGAAAGTAACGCACAACAGGCACGCACATTCACATGCTATTTAGAATGAAACTATTCAATTCAATTCAATTCAATTCAGCTTTATTTGTATAGCGCTTTTACAATGTAGATTGTGTCAAAGCAGCTTCACATAAATGGTCATAGTAACTGGAACAGTGTGGTTCAGGTTTTAGTGTTTAAGTTCAGTTCAGTTCAGTTTAGCTCAGTTCAGTGTGATTTAATCATTACTGAGAGTTCAAACACTGAAGAGCAAATTCATCGATGCGTAGCTCTACCAATCCTGAACCATGCGAGGCAGTGGCGACAGCGGAGAGGGAAAAAAAACTTCACCTGATGGGAGTGAAGAAAAAAAACCTTGAGAGAACCAGACTCAGTTGGGCACGACCATTTTAATTTCTCCGCTGGCCAAAAGTCTTGTGCAGAACTTCATTCGCCGTGGTTTCAGATGGCGCTTTGTGGCGCGGCAGAGATATGAACAGTGTCCTGAGTCGAGGTTGGGCGCCGAGGACAGCCACCGACTCTCTGTGGTAACAGCTGACGGTCAGCTCACGTCACGTGTGATTTTGCGGTCGCAAATAAATCATTACATGAAGGCAGAAATTACTTTTTTTTGGTGAATTATATCTTATAAATACAGCATGTGACTTTTTCAACACCATTTGAAGGTGGGCACATAGCTGAACAACGTATGTAAAACAATGTGAAGACTTGTACGGTCGCTTTTGCTTCTCTCCTAAAAATGGAAATTTTATTGACAGAATCGTAGTAATGCTAAATTCTAGGGGGTTGAATCGAGATGGCGATCTTTTTACAATTAACTGTGCAGCTCTAGAATGACATGAGCGTAATTAACATCATTTTCACAGTGATCTGACCCTTCAAGTTACAAAGGCCATGCCCAACCTTACATGAAAGATAAGGTCTAAGGGTGTACTCACACTATGTACAGTTGCCTTGAACCGAGCCAAAGCGCCCTTGTCCCCCTCCCGTCTCCCCCTGACTGCCCGCACATATATTAGGCCGTACTCACACTAGGTACAGCTGCCTCGAATCGGGCCAAAGCCCGCTTGTCCCCCCTCCCGTCTCCCCCGACGGCCCGCGCTCACACCACAAACGGGCTTCGGCACGCTTACGTCATCGCTGCTGCGCTGTTCAGTGAGAAGCGCTCTCTCACTCAGCAGCACAGTGGAGATTTCTCTAGTTATATCGTTTCAGTCGTTTGATATGCCGTCAAATATTTCGGCAAACAGTCCTTAGGGATGCGGGGACACGCTGTCAGATATTCCGCCGAAAAGATCCGCCACTTTTGGCGCTCATAAACAATCATAAAGCTCTCGCGCTGCAGGAATGAGGAGGTCTGCTGAAGGTGCGCAGCTGTCGTGCAGTGAGGGGTTTGCGTCTTTAATAACCTACGGCAGTTTGCGTTCACTGAACAGTAAGAATTATTAATAAATCCATATGAAACAGTCTCTTAAAAGTCACGTCTCGCTTTCAGTTTCGGGTTCAGGCACATTTTGCACTCACACAAGCGTACCAAAGCCCAAGTGAACCGTGCTCAGGCACACCTCTTCCAACCGGGCCAGGGCCGGTCAAGTGAACCGTGCTTGAGCCTGATTCAGCGCACTCACACTTCTCAAACGATCCGGGAAACGGGCCTGGGCACGGTACGGATGGCATAGTGTGAGTAGGCCCTTACATTCAGGCCTGGGCATGCTTACCTCATCGATGGTGCCCTGTTCAGTAAGCGCTTTCGCTCAGCCCAGCTGAGTTTTCTTTAGTTAAATCGTTTAAGTCCTGATATGCGGTGACGCAGTCAAATATTTCGCTGAACAGATCAGCCCCTTTTGACGCTCATAAACAATCATAAAGTCCTCGTGCTGCAGGAATTAGGAGGTTTGCTGAAGGTGCAGCTGTCGTGCAGTGAGGGGTTTGCGTCTTTACTAAACTACGTCAATTTGCGTTCATTGAACAGTTTGATTAATTAATCCAAATCAAACAGTCCCTTAAAAATCACGTCTCGTCTTCATTTTCGGGTTTAGGCACATTTTGCACTCACACAAGCGTACTAAAGCCCAAGTGAACCGTGCTCAGGCACACCTCTTCCAACCGGGTCAGGGTCGGCCAAGTGAACCGTGCCTAAGCCCGATTCAGAGCACTCACACTTCTCAAATGATCCAGGAAACGGGCCTGAACACGGTTCGGATAGCATAGCGTGAGTATGCCCTAAGGAACAACACAAAACTAAGTGATTTACTTTTGGTTCTCTGGTATTCAAAGCCTGTTACGTAACATTCATTTTGCTTGTCAGGTTTCTTTGTCTTTAGTCATCATCCACAACTTCTGCTTTCTGAAGACTTTTTTTTTTTCTGAAGAGGCATGTGATGACTGATAGAGTACAGCAGCCTGGCTCTCCAGCAGATTGGGTGAACCCTCATGCACTCTGACCTCACACACACCATCAAGCACATGGTCTGCATTCCATGCCACCTCCTCCCCAAAACACACACACACACTTGTGTTGTGTGTGAGTGTGAAGTTTCAAATGGCCCCGTAATGGGGGTTTTGTACAACTGAAAGTCGTGTTGTAGCTACCATACAAGATACAGCGGCATGAGTAAGTATTTGGAGAAACTTCTGGCACTGTCTTCAAATCTATTTCTAGTCTTCAAAGAGGAAATGATGAGATCTATGCTCAAGCTTTGAAGTTGTATTACACACTCTGTTGTAGGATGTCAGGGACTCATAGGTATACAATGAGTTATTATAGGTGTGTTTTAAGAATAAACCAATCAGCGTCTCATCTCCCGTTCCCTTTAAGAGTCAGTTGTGTTGCGCCATAAGCGCATTTGCTCTTTACATGACGTAAAGTAAGTGGAAGTGGAAAAACTGAGCATTTCACTAGCAAGAAAACAGTTAAACAGAGCATCTACAGCACGAGAATGGGAGATGAGCCTCCTCATTATTAACTTTCACTTTCGCTCTATTATGATTTGTTTGTTAAGGTTAAGCCAGGCACATAAGTTATTACATGAAACATTATATTTAATTCATTAATAAACAACATAATGCCCAAGTAAGGAAATTAAGCTAGTAAATTGCAACTTTCCATATTTTTAAAATAGAAATAGGCGAAAATTTTACTAGCTAATGTTTGTATCTGGTTTATTTGTGTGCTGTTTGCATGTTTGGAAAGTTGTTGCTGCAAATAATGACAAATATTTTAGCCCAAATCTGTTATCAATACCACTCTTTAAAGGGTCACGAAACACCAAAACACATTTTTTGAGCTGTTGACAGTCGTATATGTGTCCCACACTGCTAAAAACACTATTAGGACACCTATATTTCACTAAAAAGTGGAAATTGGTTGTTTTTGCGTTATTTCAAGCAAATTCGTACTTCCGGTTTGAAACTAATTTTTGAAGCTGTGTCACGGTCATGACATAATATCGTGTATTCCAGCGTGCAGACTGGACGTCTGAGCCAGAGTGTGTCTTATTACGTCTTACAGTGTGATGCAATAATGAATGAGTAAGGCTTGGTTCAAACCAATCAGCGCACTCTATTGTGCAACTTCATTAATATTCATTATTGTCACAGTGTTTATACGACAGAGACGCCACGTTGTATTGGCAAAACAAGCGTGAAGTGTTGCTTTTATAGTTTGCTGCCGTTAAGTTTTGTTTTCATTTTTTCTCTGTGAGAGCTCAGCTGGAGTCACGTGTGGATTAACAGTGTACGCGACGCTCGACAACAATAACTTACGTGTCTAGGAGGAACATTGTTTACCTGAGAGCTGTTCTCATCTGCAAACGCTGAGATCCGGATTCGCTTGTAGTCTTCTCTAAATAAAGACGCGGCTCTAGTTACTGGTGATTGTCCTGTCTCTACAGATTTGGTAAGTGAGTGACCAGTGCTCTTTGTTTATTCAGTTTGTTCGTATCGAACTAAGTTAACTATTGCACAGAGTGTAAACATGTTAATACCACAACCAAACTTTAACCTCGTGTAGGATTTTCACCGCATTTTGTGACCGTAATAACACTCGCAGATTTCTGATGCTACCTGCTGTGTGCATCCAAGTTTCCGGGAAATGTGGAGGGTTTTTTTTTCTCTCATTCGCCGTGCGGTATCAAACATTGCATGAAAAATACACGCTTAGATCAGTTCCTCGAATCAAATATCTCGTTTGTCGCGAGGGGCATAAATGAATTCCCTGAATGAAAGAGCCAAACTGCAGTTAAAGTCCACCATTTAATAATTTGGCAAATAATTCGACTACAGATGTCCATGTAAACACCATCACTTTCTCCCGTGTGTGTGTGTGTCTGTGTGTGTATTTTGACTTTGAAACTCGAGCGTGCCCAAATAGACACTCCCACACCATCTCACTTTAGTTCCTCCGACACTCCCCCCTAAACAGAGCTGGACACGCCCACTTTTCTGACTTTTTCCAAAGTAGAGGTGTGAAAACACCCTGCTGAAACGGGGGTGGGGGGGGGGGGGGGTTTCATGGCCCTTTAAAATTAGGTTCATTAGTATTTTCTCCTCTCCTCTAGGTTTAGTTAACACAGGTGTACCACACTATTAAACATAACATCAGCTATATCAGTGCTGCAGAGTTGTAAAAGAGAAAGACTGACTGCATATGTTTACACAGATTTCAATTAAAGACAGTTTATTTTATTGTCCAAGTTTTCACACTTTCCTGAAAACATTTTTGCTGTTGTGATTTACCACCACTGGCATGCTATTGGGCCTGTGATTGTGGATGTGGCAACCGCTGCAGTATGCGTCCCTTATTTTTTTGTATTAAAAGTGGTAATCCTACCTAAATCTAACCTCATAATAACATAATGATGGTCCAGCAAGCTTTTTTGTTTTTAAATTATGTCTAATAGATATCTGATAGACGTCTAAACATTGGCTAAATTTAGCTTGTCAGTGAAAATCTGATAGACGTCAAAGAATAGGCCACAACGAGTCATCAAATAAACAGAAATGAATGACAGCACATATACAGTCTGTCTAACGTTAAGATGTCTATGTGACGAGTAGACTAGTTTTGGGCTATGTCTATTAGATTTTCACTCACAGCCCAAGTTTAGCCTTGTTTTAGCCAAGTGGTCTCAATTTAGATGTATATTAACGTTAGACGTCTATTAAACACAAAAGTGTTTGCTGGGTTTGTGCCTGCTTGGTAACATGAAAGCAATATCTCATATCTATGCTTCAATTAATAAATAAATTCCTTTAAGTTCTCCGCAACTCAAGTGTGTTAATGTAAATCAACATGGGCGAATTATTTTTATTCACCGAGTAAGTCTCCATAGCAACCCTTCATAATTTCACGCCAGTATTTTGTTTAGCTCTGCGTGACTATCAGACGCCTTACAAAATGAAATAAAGGCTAAATAAAATACACCGACGTGTTGAAAACTTACTATTTCGGCGGCCAGTATCGTCCCCTTTCGAGTCCGCGCATAGCTCATCAGTTTCTCCAAACAGCCTCCAAACGGACTTCCTTCAGTTTCTGCCATTCTGCAGATGTTTCCTAATAAATAGCGCTTTCTGGGTGTCCTTGTCAGCAAACGTTCACAAATTAAAAGACTTCTTCTGGTGAAAGACAATGAAAGCGTAGTTATGTACTAAATCCGTTAACTCCTACGCCGAGTTCGGTTGCTTCATGAATTTCCTGGACGTGTGTCGCTGGAGCGCGCAGAGCACTAGTGAACACTGCGAGGGGAAAGTGTGAGTGTGTGGGGCGTTGGCTTTGTATACTATGCGCTGTCTTGAGGGTAAATCACAGAGAAGCTGGGAAGCTGCGTTAAACCACTAGAGAGCGGCCACTGCTCTGTGTCTAATAATAACACATGAGCTGCCTACATAGACAAAATCATGACGGTATTTCGACGCAACAAGTTTCAACAAGTGTCGCCTAGGCAGGCAGCGTACTAACTTACGGTTTAAAACACAGCCAGTAAAAGCATGGCTGCGAGTGGTGGAACTTTCTCATTCAGCAGAACAGCTGAGCTGTCTTTGAAAGACGCCTTTTTTTACAACGCGAATTTTGAGGAAGTTATATTAGGTACAAAATGAAATATATATATATTTATAGATATTTATTATACGTTAACAGACTTCATTTACTTTCCCTTAATTTGTTATAAACCTGTTTTATTGTCTTTCTTCTGCTGAACACACACAAAAATATATTTATAAAAAAGCTAAAAACCTATTACCATTGACTTCTATGGTATTTGTTTCTACTAATATAGAGCAATTTATGCTTTCTTCAAACAAATTTTGTGTTTAACAGAAGAAAGAAACTCATAAAGGTTTAAAACAACTCCATCGAGGGTGAATAAACAGTGAATACATTTTGATTTTGAAAAAAAAATTAAAAATAATTTATACTATTTATAACATTAATAATTATTATTATACCAAATAATCATGTCATTATCATTTTGAGGGGATAATTCTCTCAAAATCAAAATGTATTCACTGTTTACACTCATACAAAGAGAATTTTATAAGAGGGGGTTAATTAGCTGCAAAATGAAAGGCAAGTTTCCTTGATACCTACATGTTATAAACTGCTCAATAAATAAATAAATAAATAAATGAATGAATAAAGGGACAATTAAACAACACAACGTAACTCCAAGAATATAGATATATATATATATATATATATACAGTTGAAATCAGAATTATTAGCCCCCTTTGCATTTTTATTTTCTTTTTTAAATATTTTTCAAATGATGTTTAACAGAGCAAGGAAATTTTCACAGTATGTCTGATAGTATTTTTTTCTTCTGGAGAAAGTCTTATTTGTTTTATTTCGGCTAGAATAAAAGCAGTTTTGATTTTTTTAAAAACATTTTAGGGACAAAATTATTAGCCTTTTTAAGGTACTTTTTTTCCGATAGTCTACAGAATAAACCATTGTTATACAATAACTTGCCTAATTACCCTAACTTGCCTAATTAACCTAATTAACCTAGTTAAGCCTTTAAATTACACTTTAAGCTGTATAGAAGTGTCTTGAAAAATATCTAGTCAAATATTATTTACTGTTATCATGGCAAAGATAAAATAAATCCGTTATTAGAAATGAGTTATTAAAACTATTATGTTTAGAAATGTGTTGAAGTTGAACAGAAATTGACGAAAAAAATAAAAAGGGGGCTAATAATCCAGGGGGCAAATAATTCTGACCTCAACTGTATATGTATATAGAGCTATTATTATACATTTACAAACTTAAAAGGATAGTTCACCTTTCTTCTGAACGCAAAAGAAGATGTTTAGAAGAATGCTAAAAACCTGCATTGAATTCCAGAGTATGTTTTAGCTAATATGGAAGTCAACGGTTACAGGTTTTCAGCTTTCTTCAAACTATATTTGTTTGTGTTAAAAAAAAAAAAAAGAAAAAAAGAAACTCATAAAGGTTTATAACAACTTGAGGGTGAGTAAATTTTCATTTTGAGTGAATTATCCCCTTAAAATGGTAATAAACATGATTATTATACCAAATGACCATGTTTATAATCATGTTAAATGTATAATTCACCCCACAATGTAAACATATTCACATGATATGGTTATAAACTTGATATAATAATAATAATTTATATTATTTATAATAACTTTTATTATTATCATGACATGTCAAATGCATGTCACAGTTTTTAAATGTTATTCATTCATTCATTCTCGTTCGGCTTAGTCCCTTTATTAATCAGGGGTCGCCACAGCAATATGAACCGTCAACTTATCCAGCATATGTTTAATGTACTGTAGTGGATGCCCGTCCAGCTGCAACCCAGTACTGGGAAACACCCATACACAATTATTCACACACATACCCTACGGCCACTTTTGTTTATTCAATTCACCTATAGCGCATGTCTTTGGACTGTGGGTGAAACCGGAGCACCCGAAGGAAACCGATGCCAACACAGGGAGAACATGCAAACTCAGCACAGAAATGCCAACACACCCAGTCGGGTCCCAAACCAGCGACCTTCTTGCCGTGAGGCGACAGTGCTAACCACTGGGCCACCATGTCCCCCTTCAAGTAAAATTGTTAAACTCTAATAATAATAATAATAATAATAATAATAATAATAATAATAATAATAATAATCATAATATTAATAATAATAATAATGATGATGATAATAATAATAATAATAATAATATTTATAATAATAATAACAATATTGATAATATTAATAAAATTGGTAATAATAATGATGATGATAATAATAATAACAATATTGATAATAATAATAAAATTGGTAATAATAATAATATTGATAATAATAATAACAATATTGATAATAATAATAAAATTGGTTATAATAATATTGATAATAATAATAACAATATTGATAATAATAATAAAATTGGTAATAATAATAATAATAATAATGATAATAATAATAATAAAATTGATAATAATAATACTAATGATAATATTGACAATAATAATAATAATAATGATGATGATGATGATGATGATAATAATAATAATAATAATACTTTTCACTATAAAGAACCTTTTGTTCATCTGGAATGTTCTGTGGATGTTCATAGAGCCATTGATTCAAGTAAATAAGCATTTTAAAAGTGAATTATTTCAGTAACAGCCATTTTTGCTTATGTGTTTGTGTGTGTTATACTTTTTAATAACAGCACAATGAAAATAATCTATGAGGAGTTACGACAAAATGGTTTTGATGGGGAAACGTACTGTTAATGCTTGCCATCTGGAATGGGTTTCTTTCCCCTGATCTGCAGGCAGTATATCGACACTGACAGGAGAGAGAGAGAGACGGAGATCTCATGGAAACTATACGGTTAACAGTTTAATTTGTAGTGGCAGTGTGGAAATATTCTGTGCCATAAGAACTTTGAGCCATTTTTGATGACTTTTCCTACCGGTTCACTGGGCAGACACACACACACACACACACACACACACACACACACTGAGGGGTTTTGTTTTGGCAACACAAGTGAGTAATCATAACACATTTGCTGCCATATGCAGAAAGGCACCAACAGGAAACCACAACCGTCTGTCTCAGGAGACCAGTAAAACACACTTAAAGACGAAATCTTAAGACATCAAAAACGGTTCCTTTACTCAATAGATAATATTGTGGCTAATTATTCTGTAACACTATGTAAAATTGCTGTAATTATACACAGTGTAAAATTGCTGTAATTATACTACAATTATACTGTAAAATAATGCACACACCCCTGATGAGGCCGAAATCATTCATTCATTCATTTTCTTTTTGGCTTAGTCCCTTCATTAATCTGGGGTCGCCACAGCGGAATGAACCACCAACTTTTCCAGCATATGTTTTATGCAGCGGATGCCCTTCCAGCTGCAACCCATCACTGGCAAACAACCATCCCACTCATTCACACACATACACTACGAACAATTTTAGCCTACCCAGTTCACCAATAGCATAAGTCTTTGGACTTGTGGGGGAAACCGTAGCACTTGCATACTCCATACAAAAATGCCAACTGACCCAGCCGGGGCTCGAACCAGCGACCTTCTTGCTGTGAGGTGATTGTGCTATCCCACGTGCCAAAAATTTTTTTTTATTTATAGTTATATGAACTTTGCACAATTTATTTGAACACCAAGAGACAATTTTCTGTAAAAATAAATGTGCCATTTTACTATTTCTCATATACACTACCTGACAAAAGTCTTGTCGTGTAGCCCAGTTGTAAAAGCAACAACTGATAACTTGACTTCAGATTGATACTTTGGAAAAGTGGCCGAAGGTAGATTTTTTACCATGAATCATCTGTTGAACTGCATCCCAATCATCACCAATACTGCAGAAGACCGAATTTGGATCCAGCATGGACCCGAAATTCTCACACAAATCAGTCAAGTTTGGTGAAGAAAAAAAATATCATGGTTTAGGGTTAGATTTAGTATGGGGTGTACGAGAGATCTGCAGAGTGGATGGCAACATCAACAGCCTGAGGTATCAAGACATTTGTGCTGCCCATTACATTACAAACCACAGGAGAGGGCAAATTCTTCACCAGGATAGCGCTCCTTCTCATACTTCAGCCTCCACATCAAAATTCCTGAAAGCAAAGAAGGTCAAGGTGCTCCAGGATTGACCAGCCCAGTCACCAGATATGAACATTATTGAGCATGTCGGGTAAAATGAAGGAGGAGGCATTGAAGATGAATCCAAAGGATCTTGATGAACTCTGTGAGTCCTGCAGAAACATTTTCTTTGCCATTCCAGATGACTTTATTAATCAGTGATTTGAGTCATTGCAGAGATGTATGGATGCAGTCCTCCAAGCTCATGATGGAGTCAGACACAACATTCATCCTGTTTCCACTGCAGCATGACTTTATATTCTATACTGGACATTATTTCTGTTAAGTGACGAGACTTTTGTCTCAGCAAAGTCAGATCTTATTGTCCTAATTAAATTATTAAAAATCAAGGCATGATCATGTATTCTTTTGGTAAAATAATTGTAATCTAGAGGCCTTTGTCTTTCATATAAGCCAATTCTGATATCAAATGATCAACTAGAAGTTATTATTTGATGTTCCTAAACTTGGATAGGTGACAAGACTTTTTTCAGGTAATGTACTGCATATTTCTTTGAAAAATAATTATTTACTTTGTCAAATAACAAAACGAAATTGCAACTTTAAACAAATGCCAAACCAAAATAAATAAATACAAATAAAGTAAGCATTTATGATTTAAACAAACTTTATCGTTGTCAAGTCATTTAGGTGTAACCAATGACTGTAAAAAATAGGGTGTAACAGTAAACTCCTTTAGGTCAAATGATTTACTAAATGTCTCCCTCTTCTGGTTTTAAATAGGCATTCGCATGTCTCTTCTTTCCTCTTCTCATTCCTGGAGAACGTTCGAGGTTACAGGAGTAACCCTTCGTTCCCGAGGAGGGGAACAGAAGTGCCATAAAGTGGATTGATTGAAATCCACGAATGGGAGATTCGGATCAGAAGCTGCTTGTCTGGAGAGTATTGAACGGGCCAATGAATGAAAATGAATTGGCAGCGTAAGCTTGTGCAGGTGTGCTGCATCGCCAATTATCCCAGCATATAAGCACACCTGAAGCGAGCAGACGCCATCCTTTTAAGCTGAAGAGACTTTCAAACAGCTAAGGGACAGTCATTATGGCGACGGAGTATGGCACTTCCGTTTCCCTCCTCAGGGAACGAAGGGTTACTCCTGTAACCTCGAACGTTCCCCTTCGGTTGGGGAACTTCAGTGCCATAAAGTGGATTGATTGAAATCCACGAATGGGAGAAGTATGGAAAGCGCCATAATGACTGCACCTTACCAATGCCCCCGATGAGGGGATAGTCAAGCAAGTGTGACGCACCCACATCATGGGAGGCGCGGTCCTCCAACGTGTCCCTGGCCCTAATTTATCCTACTTCAACAGAAGTCTTACGGATTTAGATATATTTTTTGGGAGTCGTGAGCATCTAGATAATTCTAGGAATATACGACAGTACGTTGGGAAGCGTGCAATCCCGATAGGGAGGACGCTGCGGAGACCATCCGTTACCCAAGAGGGGATAGATGGCAGGATTACATATGGACTAACCCTAAAAAGGGGGAGTACGCATAGCAAAAGAGTGGTTAGCGGAGAGGGAAGACACGGGTCCGCCCAGGGGGGGGACTTAACCGTGGCGGAATAAGCATATGGGATCGGCTAGTGGGGATCACGCATAGCAGGCACCTATACCCAAAACGCGGGCTGACCAGCGGGCAGACCTACAACGTAGTGGGCCAGCAAGTGACTCCTCCGCTGAGTCAGTGCCGGGGGCCACGGAGGAATCTGCAGGGCTCACCTGACGGGGAACTTTACTGACAGATAAAAGGGCGCACGTATCTCCGTGTTAGGGAAAATGGCGCAGCAAGCGTGTCTCAACACCCTACCGAGTTGTCTCCTCAATCACCAAAGGGTTACCTAATACCCTTGAGGAAACCGGCTCCACTCGCAGATTGTAAAACCTTGCAAATGTGTTGGGTGTCGCCCAGCTGTCTGTTAGAGAGGCGCCGCGTGCACGCGCCCAAGAGGATGCAACGCTCCGAGTGGAGTGTGCACGCACTCCCGGGGGACACGGCTGACCTCGACTCGAATAAGCGAGTGAGATGGCATCCACAATCCAGTGGGATAATCTTTGTTTTGATACGGCACTTCCCTGCTGCCGACCGCCATAACAGACAAAGAGCTGCTCAGATGATCTAAAATTCTGAGTACCGTCCACATAAATGCGCAGAGCGCGAACTGGACAAAGTAAAGAAAGGGCTGGGTCTGCCTCCTCCGGGGGCAGCGCTTGCAGGTTCACTACCTGATCTCTAAAGGGGGTGGTAGGAACCTTGGGCACATAACCCGGGGTCTCAGGATGACGTGAGAGTAATCCGGCCCGAATTCCAGGCACGAGTCACTGACCGAAAATGCCTCCAGGTCCCCGACCCTCTTGATGGAGGCCAACGCAACCAGCAGAGCTGTATTCAGGGACAGAATTCTTAGAGATACTGATTCGAGAGGCTCAAAGGGATCGGCTTGCAAGCTCATGAGAACGAGGGCGAAATCCCAAGAGGGCATGAGAGTGGGGCGAGATGGATTAATTCGCCTAGCACCCCTAAGGAACCGGATGATGAGGTTATGCTTTCCCACGGTGCCGCCAGCTACCGCGTTATGATAAGCGGAGATGTCGGCCACGTAAACCTTGAGAGTGGTGGGCGATAGCCTGCTGTCCAACTTCTCTTGAAGGAAAGAGAGCACAACACTAATCTGGCAGTTTCGGGGGTCTTCTCTGCGAGAGACGCACCATTCAGTGAATAGACTCCACTTCAGGGTGTAGGCGCGCCTCGTGGAGGGGGCTCTAGCCTGAGTGATGGTATTAACCACCGCAGTCGGTAGGTTACCTAAGTCTTCCTCGCATCTAAGGACCACACGTGGAGGTTCCAAAGATCGGGGCGAGGGTGCCAGATGGTGCCCTGTCCCTGAGAGAGTAGGTCCTCTCTCAAAGGGATCCGCCAGGGGAGGGCCGTCGCGAGGAGTGAGAGCGCTGATATCCAGGTCCGGTTGGGCCAAAGGGGCGCAACTAGCAGAACCTGTTCCTCGTCCTCCCTGACCTTGCACAGTAACTGCGCGAGCAGGCTCACTGGGGGAAACGCATACTTGCGCATGCCCCGAGGCCAGCTGTGGGCCAGTGCATCCGTGCCGAGAGAGCCCTCGGTCAGGGAAAAAAACAACTGGCAATGAGCGTTCTCGAGGGAAGCAAACAGATCGATCTAGGCCTCCCCGAATCGCGCCCATATCAGCTGAACAGACTCGGGGTGGAGTCTCCATTCTCCAGGGTGTAACAGCTGTCGTGAGAGCGCATCGGCTGCACGATTGAGCGTGCCTGGAACGTGAATGGCGCGCATCGATTTCAGCCGCGGGTGACTCCAGAGGAGCAGACGGCGGGCGAGCTGAGACATGCGGCGAGAGCGCATACCCCCCATGCGGTTGACATACGCCGCTGCCGCCATACTGTCCGTCCTGACCAGCACGTGTTGCCGCTCCAGCACCGGTAAAAAGCGGTGGAGAGCGAGGAACACTGCCAACAGCTCTAGGCGATTGATATGTCAATGCAACTGGGCACCCTTCCACAGGCCCGCAGCCGCATGCCCGCGACACACGGCCCCCCAACCCGTGTTGGAAGCATCTGTTGAAACAACAACATGGCTGGACGCCTGTCCTAGAGGCACACCGGCCTGTAGGAACGAGGGGTCGTTCCAAGGGCTGAGGGCGTGGCGACACAGCGCAGTAACAGAGACCCGGTGTGTGCCCGCGTGCCATGCGCGTCTTGGGACCCGATCGTGAAGCCAGTGCTGAAGTGGTCTCATATGGAGCAATCAGAGCGGCGTGACGGCGGCTGCGGATGCCATATGCCCCAGGAGCCTCTGAAAGAACTTCAGTGGGACCACTAGTTTGCTGTTGAGCTCCCTCAGACAGTTCAGCAACAGGCGAGCGCGTTCCTCGGAGAGGTGCGCTACCATGGTGATCGAGTCCAGCTCCATCCCGAGAAAAGAGATCCTCTGCACGGGGGCGAGTTTGCTCTTTTCTCGGTTGACCTGAAGCCCCAGTAGGCGGAGATGCCGAAGCACCTTGTCCCTGTGCACAATCAATTGCTCTCGCGAGTGGGCTAAAATCAGCCAGTCGTCGAGATAATTGAGTATGCGGATGCCCGCGAGCCGAAGGGGCGCTAAGGCACCCTCCGCGAGTTTGGTGAAGACCCGCGGAGACAGAGAGAGCCCGAAGGGGAGGACCTTGGGCACATAACCCGGGGTCTCAGGATGACGTGAGAGTAATCCGGCCCGAATTCCAGGCACGAATACTGCCACGCTCGACCCTCGAACGCAAACCGCAGAAATTGGCGGTGGCGTGGAAGAATGGAGACTTGGAAATACGCGTCCTTCAGGTCTATGGCTGCAAACCAATCCCGAGGACGAACACATTGGAGAATGCGCCTCTGCGTGAGCATTCTGAACGGCAGCTTGTGCAGACAGCGGTTCAAAACGCGCAGATCTAGGATTGGTCGTGACCCACCGCTCTTTTTGGGTACAATGAAGTATGGGCTGTAAAACCCACTCTCCATCTCGGCTGGAGGAACCGGCTCGATTGCACCCTTCGCCAGGAGGGTAACAATCTCCTCTCGCAAGACACGGGCGGACAGGGGGTTGACCCTGGAAAAATACATGCCCGTGAACTTGGGGGGCTGTTTCACGAACTGAATCGCGTAACCGACTCTGATTGTGCGTATGAGCCACCGCGAGGGGCTGGCCCGCGCTAACCAGGCAGGCAGAGCCCTCGCTAATGGAGTCATCGCTACAATCGTTGACGTACCAGCAGTGGGGCAGCGCGGAGTGGGTGTGCTGATCCGGGAAGCACGAGGGTCCCGCGGAAGAGCTGGAGGAGAGCGACTCGCTCTGGCTTCGCACCCTGACTCCGGAGAGGGGGCTGGAGGGCTGAGGGAAGGGAGACCGTCCCCCCAGCGCTCGTGAGCCACTGGTGAAGCACGTAGAATCTGCGAGCCGGAAGGCAGCGCGTCCCGGACTGGCAGAATTTGTGCTGTCACATCCGGGGAAGGGGAAAAGTGCTCTTTGATTGATGTTTTGGTGGCACTGAAAAGTACCGTTGTAATTGGGGCCCCGCCCTCCAGCGGGGAAAGAGCAAGTTTCCTCTTCTCCGGATGGCCTGTCTCAGGGACGCTTCGCGGTCCGTTTGCCGGACTTAACGGCGCCCTGGGCAGGGGGGGCTGCCTGCTTTCGAGGTGTACGCCGCGCCCGCTTGGCCGGAGCCGCAGGCGGGGGCGGGGCAGCACTCGTTGGCGGGCGCCCTCGGCGAGGAACAGCGGAGGTGGATGGCTCGGCGGGCGGAGCGGGCTTACAGCTACGCCGATAGATGACATTGCCCATCGCATCCGACTGCTCTTTCACCACCTTGAATTCCTGGGTGAATTCACCGGCGGTGTCGCCAAACAGGCCAGCCTGGGATATGGGCGAGTCAAGAAAGCGAACTTTGTCAACATCGCGCATATCGGCCAGGTTTAGCCAGAGGTGGCGTTCCTGAACCACAAGTGTGGACATCGTCCTCCCCAGCGCACACGCGGCGGACTTAGTAGTCCGAAGAGCATAGTCGGTCGCGGTGCGCAGCTCATGTAATAAGCTTGGGTTAGACCCGCCCTCATGCAGCTCAGCCAGCGCCTGCGCTTGGTAGCGCTGGTAGGTGGCCATCGCATGCAAAGCAGAAGCAGCCTGGCCCGCAGCCTTATAAGCTCTGGCTCCGAGGGAGGCAGACAACCTACAGGCTTTGGACAGGAGGCGGGGCAAACCCCGCCACGTAGAGGCGCCGCGCGGACAAAGATTGACCGCGATAGCGCGCTCCACTGATGGGATCGCCTCATACCCCCTGGCAGCTCCGCCGTCAAGGGCGGTGAGGGCGGAGGGACACGCAGCACGGGCAGAGAAAGGTGCCCTCCAAGAATGCGTGAGCCTACTGTGCACTTCCGGGAAGAAGGGGACGAGAGGCTTCGAAGGCTTTGCCTTCTGGTCCTCTACGTAGCACCCATCTAGTCTGTCCGGCCGCAGAGCTGGGGGATAAACCAGCTCCAACCCCACGGCCGAAGCAGCCCGGGAAAGCACGGCTAACATGTCTGCTTCAGGATCCGATTTGACAGCGCTCACCTGCCCGGAGGGGGCGAGCGGCTCTGGATCTTCGTCGGAAAGTGAAAGCCCACCCTCCGATGCCGCGGAGGACATCTGATCTCCGATGTCAGCGAGTGTGTGAGCTACCATCTGGTTAGACGGATCACTTCCACTACCCAAAGCTTGGATAGAGCGCCGTGAGGAGCGAGAGGTCCGTGAGCCCGTGGGCGGCGGATTATCTCCCGCTGGAACCCTCAGATCTGCCCGAGCGCCCGCTGCTTTTTTAGAACAGGAGGCAACTGGAGTGGCTCGCTCTCTTGCGAAAGTTAGCCGCGATCTTAGCTGTGCAACGGTCATGGCATCGCAATGACGACATGAACTGCCCGCGAGCACCGCATTAACATGCTGGACCCCCAAACATGCAATGCAGTGATCGTGTCCATCATCTGGAGCCAGGAAACCCCCGCATCCAGAAACGCACAGTCGGAGCGCCATCCTGAAAGGACGTGCTGCACGACTGTGTTGCTCTTTTAGGAAAGTTGCAACAATACGCACCGCTCTGGAGGGCCGGACCCAAAGAACCGCAGGCAAGGTAGAAACCCAGCTCGACCGTCTGCCACCACGAAAACCCACTCTGGACCGGGAGACACTCGTTCGCTCTGAAGTGCTGAACAGCAAGAGGAACCCTCATCAACTCACTCAGAAAGGATCTGAAGCGAAAAGGATGGCGTCAGCTCGCTTCAGGTGTGCTTATATGCTGGGATAATTGGCGATGCAGCACACCTGCGCAAGCTTACGCTAACAATTCATTTTCATTCATTGGCCCGTTCAATACTCTCCAGACACTAAACGAAGTACTAAAGAAAAGGTGTATACATAACATGTAACACAAAAAAATGAATCACTGCAAAGTCTTCAAGACATATTACATATACTGTATACTAATTCTCACTAAAGCAACACAAATTATTATTTCATTCATTCATTTTCTTTTCAGCTGAGTCCCTTTATTAGACTGAAGTCGCCACAGTGGAATGAACCGCCAACTCATTCAGCATATGTTTTACACAGCAGATGCCCTTTCAGTTGCAACCCATCACTGGAAAACATCCATACACACCCATTCACACACATACACTAAGGACAATTTTGGCTTACCCAATTCACCT